>NW_003852517.1:679447-694527 GCF_000181295.1 Otolemur garnettii
TTTTTTTTTTTTTTTTGCTCAACAATGTTATTTTATCCCCAATTTATAGATAAAGATATAGCTCAAAGGGATTTTAAAAATTGCCCAAGATAGCTGAGTTATAAAAGAAACTCGTGCCCAGGCCTCTTTGTGTTTAACCCCATGCCACCATACTAAGAAGGTGATTAGTGAATGGATTCATGAGAATATAGAAAGATTCAATAGATGGAGACTGAGAAATCAACATGAATAAAGACAGGGGAGTGGAAGTGCACTGAAAATTTGGTGAACTTCAAGAAATCTAAGGAGGTTGGCATATCAAACAGGGGGTGGATATAAAAGACAAGACTGGAAATCTTTTCAAGTGACAGACGTAAGCAAAAAAGTTCAAATCTTGGAAAAATATAAATCACAGGTCACTCTCTCAGTTGCTTACTTAATGTCTCCACTTCCCTTGGATTTAGGAAAACTCTACCACATTGGAGACATGTATGTTAGATTTTCAACACACACTACATGGCTAAAATTGTTGTTGTTGTTGTCATTAACAATGAGATGAGAAATGAATGGAATATTTTAAAGTTTGATTTATATATCTTGAAGAAAGATAAAAGAAAGGAGGAGGAAGGGAAACATAGAACCTGAAGAAATAAAATCCATAGTTTAACCTAAATCCATCATGCTCTTATATAGTCTTCAAAGCACTTGAAATTCTATCACTGACATACATTAAACGATTGCCAAAGCTTTAAAAAGTAAGATAGAAAAAAGTAATTTGGATGTACAAAATTTGTACGAAAAATCTCAGAAAAATGAATCTCTCTTTGGCTGATATTATCAATTCAACTTACATGGAAGCTTCATCAAATTCAGCCTAATTCCTAGGTTTCTTAAAATACCTTATCTTATTATCCAATTTCTCCTTGGGCTATGATTATACCAAATATGTGATAAACAATATATACTCTTAGTTAGTGATCATTGAAGTCAACCATCTACATGCTACCTGATAAAATCCTTCTATCTATGATAATCAAACTAACTCACCTAATATCCAAGTTTTTCTGTTCAGAATCTAATGTTTTTATTCAAAGAACTAAATCTGAATATATTTTTCCTTAGTTTTATTTCACTACTTCCAGAATATGCATGCTCTTGTTTATATGCCTTACTATAGTATCTTTATGGAATATAAAAAAAAAGTGTTTTCCATATTTCCCTGACAAGTCAAGAGAAATACAGATTACCAGTAAGTCAAGCCAGTTTCTATTGACACACTAAGTGTAAGATAGAAATCTAAAGGTTCTTATTTATGCTGAAAATGTATCAAATTCTATTTTGAAAGTACACTGACCTGTAAAAAGTATTTCTTACTGTGGTAAACAGGAGCCCTATGTAAATGGATATCTCAACTTGAACTGAAGTTTACTTTGTTCTAATCACAACTGATGTGTATCAGACCACTTCAATGGTGCCCTTGTTACACAGGAGAATCATCTATTCCCCAGATTTGCATTACAGCATAGGATTCCTCACTAAACTCAAATGAATAAAGAAAATACAGTCATATGTTACTTAACTGGAATAATTCTGATAAATGTATCTTTAGGCAACTTTATCATAGAGTTGTACTTACACAAACCTAGATAGTATAGCCTACCACCCACCTAGGCTATATGGTGAGGCCTACTGCTCCCAGGTTACAAATCTATAGGGCATGTTACTGTATTGAATACTGTAGGTGATTGTAACATAAAGGTAAGTAATTTGTGTATCTAAACATAAAAAAGGTACAGTGAAAATATCATATTACAATCCAATGGGACCACTGTCTGATATGTGGTCTGTTGTGACCAAAATATCATTATGCAGATAAGCCTACAAAACTGATAATCTGGCACATTATAACAAAATTTAAATTTGTTAAATTTGTCATCCTCAAAAATTAATTCCTCAGAAATAAAAATAGCAACTTTCAAAATGGATTCTGTGCTATCTTGCAACCTACCTAGATGAAGAATCCAACAGCACGGTGTATGCTCAAATTCTAATGTTAGTAACTCTATTAAGCCTGGATCCTTGTAAAAGACTTAGAAGGGTATTAGGAATCTACATTTTCATTTAGCATTCTATCAGAACAATTTACTTTCACTTCCTCTTTCCTTTGCTCTACCTACATCAAAGCAAACTATGAAGATACCCCTTCAAAATTCAACATATGTCACTTTTATGATAAAAAAAGTCCTTCCTTAACTACCAGGTTCCACTTACATGTTTCTCCTCTGTGCTCCCATAGCCTCTCATACAAACACAACTCCCAAGCTGCATTTACTTATTCTATCCTGTAGTGTTTGACTTACTGTCTACTTGTCCTTAAGAACAAGGACCATGATTTATTCCACTTTGTTTTCTCATTCCTACCTCAGTATCTGGGATGAAGCAGTTGCCCAAGAAATGTTTGTTTGAATGAGTAAATGACAAACAATATCTATTCATATAATAGGAAGATCATTCTGTTCAAAATCGCATCTTCAGATTTTTTTATTTTCCCTAATATATTAAATGTAATACAAAAATATTCTAATTTGGCTTCTATGTAAAATCTGGCACATTTTGACTTTCAGCATTAGATTTATATCAGGTAACATATGTCACCAAAGTGATTTTTTTAAAAAGCAAAAGTATGTATATATATGTATATGTATATAAAACCTAAATTTTACTTGAAACAACAGCATGGGTTTAGGAACAGATTGATGAATTTATATCTAAAACTCAGTGATTGTGTTCCATTGTGACATGGGTGTATAATTCTTTCTTCAGGCAAAGGGCAGTCAATAGGCAGCTTCAAAAATAATGAATGTTTGCAGTACTAATTTCATGGGTTGACTGCAACTTAATAGCCTTTATTTTCCATTTAGGCTTGTGATATGTTCCAATAGAAACAGTCTCAAATGAAATATAGTCTATTACAACACTATTTAACCCTCTATTCTTTTGTTAATCTTCTTTTGCTGTTTTATTTTGTTTTATGTTTACAGATATGGCAGACTGTGTTAGACACCTCACTTTATATTTTTCTGCATCTGTTACAGCCTTTCTCAATCTACTCTCTGTTATCCGGGAGATGGTCCTCTAATGACTAATTTTATCTGAGTGATTAGGACCTTGTTTCATCTTGCTACAGCCAACCTCTTTCTTGAAGTTTTCACTATTTAAGTATCACATCACACAGAAGGTAAAGAGGAAACAAAAAGATAAAGTCTAGATTAGTTTACTTACTGTCAATAGTAGAAAGGCTAAGACTCTCACATTAATAATAGTCTTTGGCATTCATAAATATGAAAAGGTTTGACTACAAGGAATATAAAATTTGATGGGTTTAAGTTTCTGGACTCACGTACGGAGACAAATGAGCAATATGTTACAATACACAGAGTATGATCAGCATTCTGAAGGAGGACGAAATGAGACAAAAACTAGGCTAGTATTGAAACCCTTTGGTTGCTGAGTATAATATACAGCTGAACATTTTTGCAAATAATGGCTTATTAAAGGTATCCATCCGATTAGCTTGAGATGGTTTTGCAAAACTGCACATAGAAGGTGTCTACTCTAAAACAAATGAATCAAAAGCTCAAGAAACTTTCCAGTGGATCTGATACAAAATTTTAATAATAGAGGCGGCACCTGTGGCTCAAAGGAGTAGGGCGCCGGCCCCATATGTAAGAAGTGATGGGTTCAAACCCAGCCCTGGCCAGAAAAAAAAAATTAATAATAACAAACCATTATTTAATTCTTGTCAAAATAGTGTCAAAACCAATTCATTAAATTAAAAAAAAGACAAAATTGATGAGGATAGTTAATGAATAAAAATTCATTAAAAATTCACAAAATTGATGAGGAGAGTTAATGAACAAAAATTCCCTGGCATGACTTTTTCTTTGAATTGCTTGACATGGTGCTCATGGGTACAATGCTTTTCATGATACCAATGTGCAGAGAAGTGGCTAATACCAAAGACTCTTTTCACTCATTATGCACTAGAACAGGTCAAGTCAATAAACATAGAAATCACCTTGAATTCCCTTGATCTAACATGGACTTTAAAAAATTACATATTTAACAAAAGCTAGAATAAGATATCAACTTGCACATTTTAGGATAACTATTACAAATAAGAGTTGAGAGTGTGGGAAAAAAGGAAATCTTTGTGCACTGTTAGTGGAAATGTACAGCTATATGAAATTTCCTCAAAAAAATTAAATATAGAACCACCACACCATCTAAAAATATTAATTCTTGGTATATATCCTAGAAAACAAAATCAGTATCTTGAGGATATATCTGCGCTCCCATGTTCACAGCTGTATTATTCATATTAGCCAAGATGTGGAAATAACCTGAGTATCCACTGATGAATGAATGAAGAAAATTTGTTTTTATATATAACATATAATGTGTATATTGCACATTAGATACACAAGAATATTTATTCATAAAAAAGAAGGAAATCACACTATTTGTGACAACACAGATAAATGTGAAATTTACTGTGCTAAGTGAAATAAACAAGACACAGAAAGACAAATACTGTGTGATCTCACTTCTATGTGGAGTTTCAATAAATTCAAATTATAGAGGCGTAGAAGAGTGATTGCCAGGAGCTGGGGGATGAAAGAAATCAGGAGCTGTTGGTCAAAGAGTACAGACCTTCAGTTAGAGGACAAGTTCCAGAGTTGTAACGTACAATATACTGACTATAGTTAATAGTTATTACTCACTTGAAATTTGTATTACTCACTTGAACAATAATTGATATTTACTCACTTGAAATTTATATTACTCACTTGAATAATAATTTATTATTACTCACTTGAAATTTGTTAAAAAGAGATCTTTTTTATTTCTTTTATTTTTTTGAGACAGAGTCTCACTTTGTTGCCCCCGATAGGGTGCCATGGCATCATAGCTCCCAGTAACCTCAAACTCTTGGGCTCAAGTGATCCTTTTGCCTCAGCCTTCCAAGTATCTGTGACTACAGGGGCCTCCCACAACGCCCAACTATTTTTTAGAAATAGTTTGACCAGCTCTTGCTCAGACTGGTCTCAAACTTATGAGCTCAAGCAATCCACCCACCTCGGCCTCCCAGGGTGCTAGGATTACAGGCATGAGCCACCATACCCAGCCGAACAGACCTTAATTGTATTCACCTCCCCCCCATAAACACATGTATAGTGATGTATATACAATTAATTTGATTATGGTAATCATTTCTCAATGTATATATACAAATCATTTCTTTGTATATATACAAAGTACATATTAATGTGTATATACAATGTACATATATACTTTGTACATATATACATTAAGAAATTTATATATACAATGTACATATTTTTATTTGTTAATTACACTTCAATAAAACTAGAAGAAAAAACATACCACTAAAAATCACTTATTTAGACAAAATTTCACCAAGATCTCATTTTATACCCTATCTCAGTTTCTTTGGGGCAGCTTTGAAAAAAATACCATAGGATGATAATTTATAGAGAGTAGAGGTTTATTTCTTATAGTTCTGGAGACTGAGAAGTCTAAGATCAAAATGCCACATGTGGAAGGATCTTCTCGCTGTATCATAACATGACAGAATGCATTGCACAGTAAGAAAGCAAGAATGGGAAGTTGCAGCCTCAAGCCCTTTTACAGCTCTTTTATAACTGGCACAAATCAATTCCTATGGTGGGGCCCTCATGATTTAAGGCCCACCCCATTTGGCCTCACCTTCCAACACTGTTTCACTGGTGATTAAGTTTCTAACACATCCTTTCTGGGGGACATGATCAAACCATAGCAAACCCAATAAATGAATTACACTACATAATGAAATTTCCTTTTGCCAGCTCTAGAATTAATATGGTGCTTACACAAATCTACTAACTAGTTAATCTATGAAAGTAAAGCTATAATTTTACTAAACCAGTACAGGCAGACTCTGGGTTACAAATTAGATATTTCCATTGGTTTGTTCTAAAGTTGAATTTGTATATAAGCTGGAACAGGTAGGTACACCTTTTAATCATCTGAAATAGCCTCCATTCATAGGTGCAAATTGTACACAGGTTGGATGTCTGTAACTTGGAGACTAACTGTATCTAGTAGACACTACTAGAAGAAATGTAAATGACTCAGGAAAAATTTCTTTTCTTTTAGGGTTGATGCCAAAGTAATAAGAGTAAAGAAATAATAACAGTAGTACCAGAAGAAAGACATTTTCAGTGGAAACATAACATCTGGGATGAGGTTGATAAAATAAAATGTTTGGTCTCTTTGGTTCAAATAAAAAGACTCCTTTGCATAGCAAAAATTTAAGGGGCAAGAACACCAAAGAACTGACCTCTCTACCAGAATAAATGATTCCCTGGACAGAAATCAAGAATGCTTCTATGTTCTCAACAGTCCTCATCATCTTGTTGGCCTTCAGTCAGTGTTAATAATTATAACATGTCTGTCCCTATTGTGACTTCTGAGAGAACTTGTCTTCCAAGTTCCTTCTCCTGAGAAGACCATCTTTTTCTGTCTGCTCTGGAGCCAGCCCACTTCCTTAGGAAAGGGTGGCCTTCATCCAGATACAGACCATCCCCACTGGCAGCTCTTGTCTGGATCCAATTGGCCTCAGCTGGAGATCCAGATGGCTCATTCCTCATTCCCCAGCAGGGTTTTAGCAGCATCCACCC
The DNA here is from genome assembly GCF_000181295.1 of Otolemur garnettii. Taxonomy (NCBI): domain Eukaryota; kingdom Metazoa; phylum Chordata; class Mammalia; order Primates; family Galagidae; genus Otolemur; species Otolemur garnettii. Next base: position 686,170 of record NW_003852517.1, read on the forward strand.
CTTCCTGATCTCTCTGCCATTAGTGCCATCAGGCCTTGAATGTTTCCCTAAATCCTAACAGCACCTTAGTAAAGCATGTAGAAAGTTGGTTTTAATTCATAGTATATCCTGGGTATGTAAATGACTTTTACATCTATATATCTATATCTACCTATAAATATTGATCCATCTAGCTGATCAATATGCATGTCAAAAACAAAAACTGTTTGAAAAATACCATATATGAATAACTAGAGATATAGACATAATATAGGTATATAGAATAAAATAGTTATCTATATCTACAGCTACATCTATATCAATATAGTCATAAGTTTTTAAAAAATTTTGGTTTTTATTTAAGAATATTAAGAGTACACATGTTTTGTTTACATATTTTATTTTTGTACAGATAAGGTGAAATTTATACACATAAATGCCCCTGACCCAGATAAGATATAGAAATAACTTCTTAAAAACTAATAACTACATAGACACTTTGTTTAAAAAAATTATAGATAAATCTGTTTCCACAATCATCTATGTATATAAACATTAAAAGAGTTTCTGATAATTTCTCAGCTTACCTGTGTTTGCCATACTAAATGAGACAAGCTATAAAGATTTTCACCTATGTTTGGGATGGTCTGACCTAAAATATGGTCTCTATTAATGCAAAATTAAATCTGGGAGATTTTCTCACATAGCCAAAACTGAGGATGAATTTTCACCTCATTTGAAGTACAGCTGACCCTTGAACAGAAACTAAACAAGATACAAGGAACATAAATGTAACCCTAGAACAAATGGTCTTAATAGACATATACAGAACACCCATCCCAAAGCTAAGGAATATACATTCTTCTCATCAGCCCATGGAATACACTCCAAAATAGACCATATCCTAGGATACAAATTAAAACTCAACAAAATTAAAGAATTGAAATGATATTTTATATTTTCTCAACAACAAGGCAATAAAGGAGGAACTCAACTCCCAACAAAAACTGTCATCCCCACACAAAGCTATGGAAATTAAACAACCTTATGCTGAATGACAATTGGGTCAAGGAAAAGATAAAGGAAGAAATTGTTAAATTCCTCAAACATAACAACAATGAAGCTACAAGTTAACCAAAAATTGTGGGATACTGCAAAAGCAGTCTTATGAGGGAATTTATCACATTAGATGCCTACTTCCAATAAAACAGAAAGAAAACACATTATCAAGATAATGACTTATCTTCAGAAAATCTTTTAAAAAGAACACTCTAATCCCAAACTTAAGCAGAAGAAAAGAAATAGCCAAAATTAAGTCAAAAAGTAATGAAATTGAAAACAAAAGAATCATTTGGAAAAATCAATGAAACAAAAAATTGGTTCCTCAAAAAAAAAATCTATAAACCATTGGCTACATTAAACAGCCACAGTAGTAGAAAAAGTAAAATCTCTAATAAAATCCCTATTATATCAATCAGAAATGAAAAAGGGGAAATAACAACAGGTATCACAGAGATACAAGAAATTATCTCTGACTACTACAAAAAACTCTAAGCCCAGAAATTTGACAATGTGGAAGAAATGTACCAGTACCTCGAATCACATCCTTTCCCTAGACTTAATCAAGAAGAAATAGATCTCTTAAAGAGACCAATATCAAGCACTGAGATTGCAGAAATGATAAAAAATATTCCAACAAAAAAATGCCCTGGAACAGATAGTTTCACACCAGAATAGCATCAAACCTTCATAGAATGGCTTATACCCATACTGCAGAAACTATTCCAAAACACTGAGAAGGAAAGATTCTTCCCCAACATAGTCTATGAAGCAAACATCACCCTGATACCAAAACCAGGAAAAGACCCAATTAAAAAGGAGAACTACAGGCCAATTTTACTAACAGATGCAAAAATATTCAACAAAATCTTATCTTATAGATTATAGCTACACATTAAAAAAATTAAACATCACAATCATGTAGGCTTCATCTCAGGGATACAAGGCTGGTTTGACATATACAAATCCAGAAATGTAGTTCACCATATCAACAGAAGCAAAAACAAAGATCATACGATCCTCTCAACAGATGCAGTTTGATAAACTCCAGCATCCTTTTCTTAAAAAACAAACAACAAAAAAAAACTTAAGAATATAGGCATGCATGGTACATTTCTTAAACTGACAGAAGCCATCTATTCAAACCCACAGCTAATATCATACTGAATGGAGTAAAACTGAAAGCTTTTCCACTTAGAACTGGAACCAGACAAGGCTGTCCTCTATTGCCACTACTATTCAACCTAGTGCTGAAAGTTCTAACCAACTTTTCAGATAAGAAAAGGCTATAAAGGGCATCCAACTGGGGGATAGGAAGCCAAATTCTTGCTCTTTGCTGATGATATGATCTTATACTTAGAGAACCCCAGAAATTCAACCACAAGATTCCTAGAAGTGATCAAGAAATATAGTAAATTCTCAGGATACAAAATCAATGTCCACAAATAAGTAGCCTTTATATATTCAAATAACAGCCAAGTTGAGAAACTAACCACAGACATAATTCCCTTTATAGTAGCTTCAAAGAAAATGAAATACCTAGGACCAATATACCTAACAAAAGAGATGATAGGCCTCTACAAAGAAAATTTTGAAACCCTAAGAAAAGAAATAGTAGATGACATTAACAAAAGAAAGAGAATACCATGCTCTTGGCTGGTAAGAATCAACATTGTTTAAATGTTTACACTTCACAAAGCAATCTACAGATTCAATACAATCCCCATTAAAATACCAACACTATACTTTGAATAACTGGAAAAAATAATTCTTCATTTCATGAGGAACCGGAAAAAAAATCCATATAGCCAAGGGAATTATTAGTAATAAAAACAAAGCTGGAGGCATCACCCTGCCAACATTTAGGCTATATCACAAGTCCACAGTGATCAAAACAGCATGGTATTGGGACAAAAATAGAGACATAGACATTTGAAATTGCATAGAAAACCAAGAGATGAAAACAGTCTCTTCTACCCATCTGATCATTGATAAACCAAATAAAAGCATACACTGGGGGAGAAAATCCCTATTCAATGAATAGTGCTTGGACAACTGGATAATCACATGTAAAAGACTGAAACTTGACACATACCTTTCACCACTTACAAAAATTGATCCAAGATGGATAAAAGATTTAAATCTAAGACAGGGAATGATAAAAATTCTAGAAAAAACTAGCGGAAAACTCTTGAAGATGTGGATCTGGGGAAAGATTTTATGATGAAGACTTCTGTGGCAATAGCAACAACAACAAAAATTAACAAATGGAACTTAATTAAACTGAAAAGTTTTGTACAGGCTCAGTGCTTATACCTCAGTGGCTAGAGCACTGGCCACATACACTGGGGCTGATGGATTGGAACCCAGCCAGGGCCTGCCAAACAACAATGAAAACTGCAACCAAAAAATAGCCAGGTGTTGTGGCAGGTGCCTGTAGTCCCACTCACTTGGGAGGCTGAGGCAAGAGAATCACTTAAACCCGAGAGTTTGAGGTTGCTGTGAGCTGTTATGCTACAGCACTCTACTGAAGGCAACATAATGAGATTCTGTCTCAAAAAAAAAAGTTTCTGTACAACTAAATGCAACAGTCAAATCAAATAGACAACCTTCAAAATGGGAAAAGATATTTGCATATTACCAATCTGACAAAGGCTTGATAACTAGGATCAATAGAGAACTAAAATTAACCAACAACCAAAACAGATAACATATACTAACAACCACAAAGCTAAGAAACATATAAATCAAGAATAACAAAGAAAAGAAAAGAAAAAAAAACCTAGGAATGAATTTAACCAAGGTGGTGGAGAACGACAAATCATTGATGAAAAAATCATACACAACACAAGCAAATGGAAAAACATTCCAAGCTCATTAATTAGAAGAATCAATATTGTGAAAATGGTCATACACCCCAAAGAAATCTATAGATTCAATGCAACTCCTATCAAAGTATAATACCATTTTCCATAGAATTTTTTTAAAAGTTCTAAATTCACATGGATCCAAAGAAGAGCATGAATAGCTACAGCAATCCTAAGAAAAAAGTTGAAAAGTTGGAAGCATCACATTATCTGACATCAAATTATACTACAAGGCTATAATAACTACAACAGCATGGTATAGGTATAAAGGTAGACATACAGATCAGTGGAACAGAATAGAGGTCCCAGAAATAAAACCATGCTTTCACAATCAACTGTTCTTCAACAAAGCAAACAAAAACATACACTGGGACTTAGCTAAAGAACTTCTGCATAGCAAAAGAACCAAACAAAAAAGTAAAACAGCCAATGCACAAAATGGGAGAAAATATTCAAAAGCTATGTGTACAACAAAGGAGAAATGTCCAGAATCTATAGGAACTCAAACAACTCAGCAGAAGAAAAACAAACCACCTCATTAAAAAGTGAGCAAATAACAACAAAAATTAACAAATGGGACTTAATTAAGCTGAAAACTTTCTGCACAACTAAAGACACAACAGTCAAAGCAAATATACAACCTTCAGAATGGGAAAAGATATTTGCATATTATGAATCTGACAAAGGCCTACTAAGTAGGATCTATAAAGAACTCAATCAACAACAACAACAAAAGAGCTAACAGTTCCACCTATTACTGGGCGAGGGACATGAACAGAACTTTCTCTGAGGAAGGTAGAAGAATGACTAACAAACATGAAAAAAATGCTCATCATCCCTAATCATCACAGAACTACAATTCAAAACCACCCCCAGATATCATCTACTCCCAGAAGATTAGCCCACATCACAAAACCTCAGAGTTGTAAATGATAGTGCAGATGTGAAGAGAGGGAAACACTTCTACACTGTGGGACTGAAAACTAATACAACCTCTTTGGAAAGAAGTATGGAGAATCCTCAAAGAATACAAATTAGATCTCCCATTTGACCTGCAGTCCTACTACTAGACATAAACCAGAAAAAAAAAAAATGTCCTCATTTTATCCTAAGGACATATACACCAGATTGTTTACTGGATCTCAATTTATAATTGTCAAGACATGAAAACAACCTAAATGCCATCAATTCAGGAATGGATTAACAAACTGTGGCATATGCATACCATGGAAGACTATTCAGCCATAAAAAGGATGGTGACTTCAATCTTTTGTATTAACCTGGATAGAGTTAAAACATATTCTTCTCAGTAAAGTATCACAAGAATGGAAAAGCAAATATACAATGTACTCAATACTAATATGAAGCCAATAGATGATCTAATTCATGCCCACATAGGAGAAAACCTCATTTCAATTCAAGTTGGGGGTTTGGAGTGCTCCCATTGAATGGGCACCATTGCAGGAGTATATGGCACACCTTTTGGGTGTGGGACATAACTACAAGAGGGGCTTTAAATAACCAATTCAAATATCATGATTCAGTTGTTTGTACCCTCACATTAATCTGAAATTTAAAAATAAATGAAATTAAATTTTAAAAAGGAAAGAAAACACATTCATAGTACTGTATTTATTGATATGGCAAATTTACATCACTTGTTTTCAAGATGAATCTTCTATTTGAAATGGTAGGCATCTGCAACTGCAGACCTCATCAATGGTACTCATCAAGCAATTCAATTTCTTGTAATGTCATGATTTTTGTGTCATGATTTTTGTGGCACTTCCATCACTACTACTGGCATTTCGTATGAGTCCCACAGTGTTATTCAAGGTTTGTGGTAGCATACTAAATATGAAAAACACCCCAAACCATGAGAAATCACTTTTCACTGAGATACGCAATTTACTGGAGAGGAACCACTCACACAAAGATGATTACCATCAAATGATGTTTTAAGCAAATAGTCAAAACTCTTGAGCTTACTGTGATAGCAACAGAAAGCAGTTAGGAAATAATTACAATAGTACAGCATTACCACAGTTGTTTTGCTACAATTATGATTTAATGCTACATCTTTATATTTCTCTTGACTGTGAATGGGGACATATAAGCCTGTATTTGCATGCATAAATTTTGATAGATTTTAACTTTTTATCATAGATTTATATATACAAATGACTATAAAGTTCATGTGCACACTATTGTAAATTGCATACAAACTTTATGGTTACCCTGTATATTATGGTAGTAAATGATAAAGTAGACTAGTGTCACATATGTTTTATATCTTCACTAAATATTTGATTTTTTGTTAATTTTTCAATATTTTTAGGCTGTGTGTCTTTCTTGTAAGTTTTTTCAGATTATTGCAATGCTAAAATATTTACTGAGAATATTTATGCCAGTGTATTTATTGGGAAAAATTCACATTCATACAGTTCAAACTGTGTTATTCAAAGATCAACTGTATACATTTAGGACACTCCAACTTAAGACGTGGGTATGTAGAGTATACAAATTTCACTTTGTGAGCCCCAGTCATCTTTTAGAACAGGAGAATTGAGGCCATGAATTATTTTCCTAGGGTTGCTGTAACATAACAATGAACTGAATGGCTTAAAACAATAGAAATTTATACTCTCACAGTTTTAAAGACTACAAGTGTAAAATTAGGATGTTTTCAAGCTTTCTCTAATGGCTCTAGGGAACAATCTTTCATTGCTTCTTCTAGCTTCTGGAGGTTGCTAGCAATTCTTTGTGTTCCTTGTCTTGTGTTAACATAACTCTAACCTCTGCCCAAGTCTTCACATGGCCCTCCTCCCTCTGTCTCTTCTCTGTGTTCTTCAAATCTTTCTTGCCTTATAAGGACACTGGTCATTGAATATGGAGACTACTCTAATCCAAGATGGCCTTTTCTTAGCTTGATTACATCTGCAAAGATGTTATTTTCAAGTAAAATCACATTCACAGGTACTGGGGCTTAGGACTGTAATATAACTTTTTCATGAACACCTTTCAATAAACAGGAACCATTTCACTAGCATGGGTTGAGATCCCACCTAAATGATAATCTGGGGAGAAGAGCCCTAGAACGCAAGACTATGAACACAGAAACAAATAGAACTATAATTAGAATTCAAAAAAGGTAAAGAAAAAATTATTACCCAAAGCAAGTTATTTTTAACAGTGAAAGTGAGTGTGATTAGTAATAACATCGGTACAGCAGGCATATACCAATGCTATCCTTAACAAACTGTAATGTATACTCACATTAGCATTAAAAGGAAAAAAATCACAGAACTATACTTTTGAATTACAAGTACTAAGAGTTGCTTCTTGAATGGGCAATGCCACGTAATTTGCTCTGGACTGAGGCACAGCAAGGATTTATACATTTAATGATGGAAAATAATTTCTCTAGAGCAACACTAGCTAAATGAAAGAAATAAATTTTGCATAAGTATGAGGATATTCCAGTTTACCTCATAATCAGCAACCATTTTTTGCTGTAAACTTTTCCATGCACCTATAAATACAAAGATATAGCTACATTTAAGTCTGAATCTCATCTTCAATTTATCTTGGTTAGGAGCTCTTAAAAAACTGTCTCTACTTTGTCTTCACAGAAATGTTATTGGTTAATTTTTCTGAATCTTGTTTCTTATGCCACCAAAATTAAACCCACCATCTAAATACTTAAGAATATAATCAGAAACTGTACAATGAGTGCTTAGTTATCCAAAGTCACTAGAAGCTAGAAACCCTAGAGTGGGTAAGTCACTGTGTTTGTCTCATTAAAGGTTAACCTTTTGGACATCTTATAGATCTAGATGTTCAGTAGATAATAATAGTCAATTACAGAGTTCATAGAGTCCATAGGTTACCTACATGTAAAGTTAGGTACTGTGGTAGCTACATCAAAATAAAATATCACAAGTCTACAGATATTTTTGTTCAATATTTGGGATTTATACATATAACTAAAAAAAATGCAGTAACACATTGGTGATCTGATTAAAAATAAAAGCATCTTAAAATAGGATACCAATCCATGTAGACTGGAATCAAAGAAATTCTCCATATAAGTGCTTTAAGTACTTCTCCTTGAAGGTCAGAAGATAGGAGAGAATATATCAAGAGCCAAAGAGAATGTGCAAAGGAGAAGAATGCAAAGGAGAAGAATGTCCAAAGAGAAGAAAGGAAGGAAGTAATATTGAGTAGTATCATATGCTAGACAGGATATGGGCACCTAATTTATATTATCTAATTTGACCTTCAGAGCAAACCTGGGAAGTAAGAATAAGTGATAAATCATAATTGCCATGTCATGGAAGAAGCCCAAGTGCCCATCAATCCACAAATGGATCAACAAACTGGTATATGTACACCATAGAATACTACGCAGCCATAAAGAAAGATGGAGACTTTACGTCCTTCATGTTCACAT
>NW_003852517.1:694809-699976 GCF_000181295.1 Otolemur garnettii
CCATTCAATAAAAAAAAAAGAAAAAAGAATAAGTGATAAATAAATCATAAAAGTAACACAGCTGGAAGGCAGCAATAAAGATTGTCTGATTCTAGAACCAACTTTTGTGCCATGATACATCACATAGAGCCTATTCCACATAAGGACAATAATCTACCAGCAGCTATTCCTTAGTATTGGAAAGGAGTGGGCTTCTCAAGCAAGGGGAACCTTAGCTCTCTGGAATATTTCTTCAGGAATAGGCACAGCACGGAAGTCAAGTTTCCTTATTTGGAAACTGGAACATGATCTTTTTTTTTTTTTTTTTCTACAACTATCTAAAGAAATTACTCTAACATTTCAGTTATTACCAAAAAAAATGTGTGGGGGAAAAATGTGACTTTACACAGCTGCTTGTGGGAGTAATTTTTAGCAGCTTGAATTTACATTAATATAAGCTATAATGTAAGTGTAAATGTGATGAGTCAATGAACTGCCATTTGGTATATTTCAGGGCCATTTTTTCTTTACTAGTTTGACATGAATTACCAGATTTTTTTTTTCTTCTCACAGACAAAGGACCATACAGAAAGGGATAGGGAAAAATAATTAGTTAATGCCTATATCTGATTTGGCTACACATACAAGGGTTAAAGTTTCAAAAGTTTTCAAAAAGTCTACAGAGGAATGTGCAGTCTATTTAGGAATGATTACAAAAGGACAAGAAAGTTTCCAGGATAAAGAAATATTTTGACCTAACAAAACTTTTAATATGTACTTTCTTACTGATGAATCTATGGGGGTTTTACAATAATAAAAGGAGCTACTGATGGCATCTCTTTGCTTTTTGCACAGTGGGCCTTATTTCTACTGGTTAATTAGGGTTGGTAAACCCATGTGAAATCATAAGATAAAAATGTTATACATTATACATAGGAGATGTTAATGTATGTGTTACCAGCAACATTATCTGAGTTTTCTTTAGCTGACATGTTGATTGTACTTAATGAGCTTCATGCTCAAGATAAGGGTTTTTTTTATCAAGGTAAGATTCAGACTCATTAAATTAAGGTTTTATAGGCAAACCGAGGCAGCTAATAATGTGTAATAATGTTTTCCTCCAAAGTCTTGAACCAGGCCTATATGTACTGGATTCATTTATCCAGCTTAATCTTGTGCACACAAATTATGAACAAAACAACTTTCCTTCCTCTGGAATTTGCTGAAGAAAACTAGGAAAAAACAAAGGGGGAGGCAGGAAAAGTTAATTACAAGGCTGTTGGACAAAGTAAAATAAGAATTTCCATGGCTCAGCGCCCACTGCTCAATGGTTAGGGTGCCGGCCACATACACTAGGGCTGGTGTGTTGGACCTGGCCCGGGACTGCTAAACAACAATGGCAAGTACAACAAAAAAATAGCTGGGGGCAGCACCTGTGGCTCAAAGGAGTAGGGCGCTGGCCCCATATGCCGGAAGTGGTGGGTTCAAACCCGGCCCCAGCCATAAACTGCAAAAAAAAAAAAACATAGCCAGGTGTTGTAGCAGGCACCTGTAGTCTCAGCTACAAGGGAGGCTGAGGCAAGAGAATCGCTTGAAACCAAGAGTTAAAGGTTGCGGCAACATAGTAAAACTGTCTCAAAAATAAATAAATAAATAAATAAAAGAATTCCCTAAATCTAAAACTGCTCATTTGAAGACTTTTTACTTGGTTTAGATTGTGTGCCTGTCATCTGAAGTGTGACCTGAAAATGACAGACATAAAACTTGCAATCTGGTTGGAGAGGGATACAAAAGTCAGCAGTAAATATAGTGCAGTAAGAAATGAGGAGATTTCTCTCTGACTTGGAATATCAAGGGAAATTTTTTGGAGATATCATATATGAGGATACATTATCTAGATAAACATTTGGGGTAGACTGGGACAAAGTCAGAGTAAGGAAAGGTTTTATGGGGAATGTCCCAGGTGAAGATAAGCGTTTGTTCAAGGGCCTATGATACACTCATACTGTATTCATTTTGAGAAAGTAGAAAAAGTACATAAAGAGTTTCTTGATATGACGTGCTTCATAAAAATACATTGATTGGATATAGCCATGATCTTTCCCCTAAAATGTTAAATCTGTTTGGGCAGACAAGACTAAATTGTGACTCAGTCAAGGACTAACTACACGGGAAGGAAGTGTTCATGAATATTAAATCATTCAGGAGAAAGAAGACCTCACCTTCCTCTCTTTAGCTTCCCTTTTTACTATAAAAAATTTGTGAAAATGAAGACTAGGATAGCCATATGACTCAAGCTTCTCAAAAGAAGTTGAAAATTTGCCTGAGTATGAATATGCTCTCAGATTCTCCGACAAGAAGAAGAGGTAAATCAAAAGTATTCAAAGAAATACAAGTGAGTGTCAGTACTTGACTGAGGGTGGGAGCAAATAATAAAGAAGCCTCATAGCAAAAGCATCAGGTAACCTAGGAGAGGGAAAGAACTGGTCAAGAATGCAGTGAGTCAATACATATGGTGCTTTGATCTAAGTGGGAGTTCAGTGGTGAACTGGAAAATTACATGGGAGATGTATGCATATTAAAGAGAATAATTTTACTATCCTCTATTGAAAGTCTAAGACCTAGTCATCAAACTTTTGGAAAACCCCTTATAACTGTGTACAAGTTGTAAGAAGCTCCAGATGCTTCCATCCCAGGGAAAAAGAAGGAAATTAAGACTGAGGAATTCACAACTTTCAGTTGAACTGTGTTTAACTTTCACAAGGCTTATCTATAACCTACAAGTGGTCATTTTCAATTGTTAGACACTTCAGTTGGTCAAGAGGTTAGAGACTTCAAGCTCATCTACTTATTCTCCTTCGCTGGTGTTGATTTTACTGTTCTTTTTTTTTTTTTTGGTAGTAAAGCTCACATCACTCTAAGTTATCTCTGTGTAGATCTGTCAGCAAGAGGATAGGTGAGGCTTACTATGCTGTTCTTTCCTGTGTAAAGTTCAGATGGTTATATATCTGTGTCTTAGAAATAAGAAAATAGGACAAAGATGAGGAGGGCAAAAAAATGAAGAGTATGCAGTTAGCCACATATAAGTGTAAATTAGGAGAAAGGCTATGTAAGTAAAAAAGGAAAGAAAGGGCAATAATAGTATAATAAGAATGGAAAGAGACAATGGTTACATGAAGCACATGGGACTATCATTTATGTAAATTTCTATACATACAAACAAAATTGTACATTACTTCAAAAATATACTTCTAAGCAATTTTTTCAAACTAATTGGAAAGATCATGTTAAGTTCATAAAATGCCTCTCTCTGCAAGAGAAACAGGAAAAAAAATGGATACTGGGAGAAATGAACAAAAGACGTCAGCTTTATCTGTGTGTGCTTCCAAAGCAAAATGTGCAGACAGACACATTTTTTAAATCCATGTGAGTACATGGGTGTTTGTTATATTACTTTCTGTAGTTTTATAATGTGTGTTCTTGTTTTTGGTTTTTTTTTTTTTTCACGTTTCAAAAAAGAAAAAGAGGAAAAGATGGAAAGGATTTTTGAGGACAAAGTATGAAGTATCAAGGTGCATAGTCTCACCCGCTAATTACCAGCCAGGGGAGATGAGTAAGTATTTAATGGACAGCATTCTGGGAGTGTCTGGAGGGCAGTTTTCTACCCAGGATAGGAAGAATGACCTTTAGTTTTTCTTCTCATCTTGGTAGGCTTTTCCTAACACCACCTTAAAGAAACACTCATGTTGCTGAGCAATTCCGTCTGTGGCTCAGCTTTGTTTACTTTCTAAGGTTGCTGATTAACTGATGTGTTTTCTGTCAACTGAAATTTACAGACATATTACCATGTTTGACAGGCACAGTGAGCTAAAATACAAGGATTTCCTGAGGAGAAAATTCTAATATGCACTGTTGGAAGGTTTTTGTACCCTTCTAGCCAAGGTGGTGAAAATTCTTGTTCATCAGGTTCCTGCATTTCCAAAAGGTAACTTTTCAATCAAGATGAAGGTATAGTAGATACTTTGAACACAAATTATTACTAATAGGTTATGTTCAGCGAGCAAGACTGCTTTTTGTGTCTTATAAAGAAGAACAAAGGTTAATCTTGAAGCCAGTAAGTAACCCAGGGCTTTAAATAATTGCAGAGCTATGAAAAGAGAAACTGAGGTGCTTTGAAATGAATAAAAGTAAATACATAGAAAACCAATTGATCTGTGTATCTTATTGTATGGGAAATATAATAACCCAAAGAACTGGAAAGGTAAATGAATTTCCTGAGGTCACATGTGATGAGGTTAATAGCAGATAGAATCAATGGATAACCCTACATCTGAAGAGGAAAAAACAGTAACACAGAGAGTGATTTTTAGATATCTTTCAGGGCCAAAAGAAGCCTTAAACATAAAATCCAGATAATCTGAGCCAGTTTCAGTTAAGTTTAGAGGAAAATTGGATTCTATGATATAAGAAGTAAATAATTTTTGCCTATCTATTACAAGTCATGTCAATACCCACTATCAGCACACCAGCCCAAACCTACCAGAAATGAGGCAAAAAGTGGCTGAGGGTCGCAAAGCAATGTAGATTATAAATTATCACTTCTAGTCCTGTTGCTTAGCTACCAAAACAGCCTGTCTCCTTATTCTTACTCTGCCTGCTGCATCATTTGCAGTTACTTAAATATATTTGAGTGAATTCTGAAGCTGAAGTAAAGACCAAGAAATTAGTATGAGGATACGATTTAAGGAAAGAAAAACTGAGCACATATGGCAAATTCTAAGGCCTTGGATACAGTCTGGGAGTACTCAAAGGGTAAATTGTGGAAAGTTTAGAGTATTTCTGGCCCATGGTAGAAATTTCACTAACACTGGAAACAAAGGAACAATTGATCACTCACCTAAAAGAAACTGGCAAACAGAACTGTCTCTTTAGTAGTTTTGTGCTAAAAAAGAAATGGGCTTGTTTCCCATTGATGGTTAAGCTTGCCAATCTTCTAAACCTTGTTATAAATACATGTTATATACATGAACATGTACATCCATATATATGATGTGTTCAAACATACAGAAATCACTGGCAAATATATTAGGTATTCATAAATTTATTAAGGAAATACTGGTACTTTGTTTGAGATGGCAAAAGCTAAGTATTACAAAACCATGGTACAGTTTATCTCACATCAAATAAA
>NW_003852517.1:700371-742308 GCF_000181295.1 Otolemur garnettii
AAAAAGAAACATTTACCACCGTACTTTCATAAGCAAACAAATAAATACAATTTTAAGTTAACTTGTGATAGTGATATTAATACATGGGCAAAAAAAAGGACTGATACAAGCAGCAAAGTCAATGAAAAAGAAACATATTACTCAACAACTAAGAGAGGACCAAATGTTTATAACATGACAACTGAGTTATCCAAGGGGCCAATCCTAGAAGATAGAGGTGGGTTTTATAAATAAATATCTAATAGTTAATATAATAAAAGCTTATCTTCTTAAATCCCATAACAAAATAATTATTTTGTTGAAAAAGAAGATTGTAGAATAAGAGATCCAGGTTTAACTAATATCCAAAGAAAGTGCAACAGCAAAAGAACACCTTGGTAACAACTCCAAAAATGGGTAATCATCCTGGGTCACCTGTGTGGTACATAGAACAGACTAAAAGTCACATAAAAAGGGTAAGAAAATTATTTCACTTTAACCTTGTCATCCATCTCACTCCCCCAAGTCTGTACAACACTACACAGAGAGAATTTCCTCCAGAAACCCTGTTCTCCACAGAAGGAAAAGAGAACAGGAAGCAGAAATCCCACTTCCCTAGCATTATGAGATGCTCCTAGGAAGCCCACTCATGGAGAAAGCAGGGGAAAATAGCACAACAGGACCACCTAGGGTCAAACAAAAATAAAGCAAAAAGCAAAAACCCACAGAACCAGTATGCAGATCTTGGTGGTAGCTCTGTGTACCTACCATCAGTAACACCCAGTCAGGTACAAGCTAACATTCTTTCCCACCCAAAAATCCAAGCTGGTTGCTTCCAGAAGTGATGGGAAGTTTCTATCTGCCTTGAACCCATGAGCAGCTAGACTGAAACATCAGCCTTAAACCATTGCCAACCATTCTTCCCAGAGAGGGAAACAACTACCACAGCCATCTAGAAAACTCAAAAGCAAGCTCAGCCTGTCTAGGGTTATTAACAACTGGCCCATCCACAATCACAAACTAGACTACATAGTGAAGATGTATGTACCTATGCCTGTCAAAAAAACACCTATAAATGCTAGAACATGTGGCTATCTCCTCAAATTTGCAGATATTAATGCAAGGACACAAGATTCAGGAAATTATAACATCTCCAAAAGAAACTAACAAAGCTTCAGCAATAGACCCAAAATAAAGTTAGATATATGAAATTACAAAGCAGTCTGAATAATCCTCCTAAAGATGTTCAGTGAACCTCAAGAATATACAGATAAAAAATAAATAAAATTTAGAAAATAATATATACATATGTAACCAGAAGCTGACAAGTATATAGAAATAGAACCCAAAAAGAAGAAATTCTAGAAATGAAAAATACAATGACTGAACTAAAAATACAACAGAAAGCTTAAATATGAGGCTCAATCAAGCTAAAGAATTGGTATGCTCAAAGACAAAACATTTAAACTTATCCAATCAGAGAGATAAGAAGAAAAAAAATGAAAAGAACAAAGAAATCCTACAGGAATTGTTTGACATTGTCAAGAGACTTAACCTATGAGTATTAAAAATTTAAGATGGAAAAGAAAGAGAAAATGGCCCAGAGAGCATATTTTAAGAAATAATAGCTGAAAACCTCCCTAATCTGGAGAAAGATGCCAACATCTAAATATAGGAAGTATGGAGGTTTCCAATTAAATTTAACTCAAAGAAGTTGTCACCAAGGAACACAATAATTAAAAAAAAAAAAAATCAAAGACAAAAAAAATTCTTAGAACAACCAGCAGAAGAAATGCAGCACATACAAAGAAGTCTCAATATGACTATCAATGGATTTATTAGCAGACCAAGAGAAGGTAAATAAGATATTCAAAGCAATGAAAGAAAAAAAATCTGTCATCTAAGAATACTTTAGCAAGGAAATCTGTCCTTTTGAAATAATAGAGAAACAAAAACTTTCCCATACAAGAGCTAAGAGAGTTCAACACCAGTAGGCCTGCCTCACAAGCATTGCTACAAGTTCTTTAAGCTGAAATAAAACTTGCTAATTAATAGAATAAAACTTATGAAAGAATAAAACTCAAAGGTATAAGTAAAATAGCCATATTCAGAATATTCTACATCTGCAATAGTAGTGTGTAAAGTAAGTTTATATCTATGTGAGGTTAAAAGGCAAAACTATTAACAGCAACTATAACCAAAATAAACTGTTAAAGAATACATGTTACAACATGATGCAAATTTTAATATCAAAAACATAAATTGTGGAAGGGAATAAGAAGGTAGAGAAGTTTTATGCAAGCAAAGTTAAGTAATTTTAAGTTTTAAGTAGACTGCTGCAAAATATTTCATGTAAGCCTCATGGGGACTTCAAAGCAAAAATATATAGGAAACACAAAAAATAAAAACACTCATAGTATACCACTACAGAAAATTCTCCAATCAAAAAATATATAGTGGTTGAATGGATTAAAAAGAAAAAAATAATAATCCAACCATACCCTACCTACAAAAGATAGAAAAAACTCACTTCACCTTAAGGACACACACTGAGAAAGAAAGGATGGAAGAGTTCATTCAAATTGAACCCAAAAGAAATCAAGAATAGCTATATTTATATCAGATAAAGTAGACTTTCAGTAAAAAACTATAAAATGAGACAAAGAAGTTCATTTTATATTGATAAAAAATCAACTGATTGAGAACATATAACTGTAGATACATACATCCAACCTCCAATGACCTAGATATACAAAACAAATATTAACAGATCTAAAGAGAGAGAAAGACATCAATATAACAATAGTAGAGGACTTTAGTGGACAGATCACACAGACAAAAAAAAAATCAGTAAGAAAATACTGGACTTGAACTAAACTTTAGACCAATTGAACCTAACAGAAATATAAAGAACATGCCATTCTCCATTTCAATATGAGAAAACACAGTTTTCTCAAGCACACATAGAATATTCTCACATATACCACATGTGAGTCCTTAAAACAAATCTTAACAAATTTGAGAAGATTAAACTCATATCAAGTATCTTTTCAATCATAAACTATATGAAACTTTTAATCAATAGCAAGAAGAATTTTTGAAAATTCACAAATATGTAATAATTAAACAATGTGCCCCTAAACAACAAATGAGTCAAAGAAGCAATAACAAGGAAATTAAAGAATATCTTGAGATAAATGAAACAAAAACATAAAATAATAAAACTTTTGGGAAGTATCAATAGCAATTCATAAAGGGAGTTTATACCAATAAATACTTACTTTAAAAAGAATAAATATTCCATATAAACAACATAAAATTACACCTCGAGAAACTAAAGAAATAAGAAAAAAACTTAGTAAAGTTAGTAGAAGGAAAAAAGAAAGAAAGGTCAGAGCAGAAATAAATGAAAGAGAGACAAAAATAGAAAGAAAGAAAAGGAACACATGAATGAAACCAAGAATTTTTTAAAAGATAAACAAAATCCACAAACCTTTAAACTAGACTGGGGATAAAAACAGAGAAAAGACTGGAAAAAATAAAATCAGAAATGAAAGAGGAGACAGTAAAACTGATACCAAAGAAATATGGATGATCATAAGAGACTAATAAGAAAAAACACATACAAAAAAACTGGATAACCTACATTCCTACACACATACAACCTAGTAACTAAATCATAACAAAATAGAAAATCTGAACAGACTAATAATAAGTCAGTAACAAAAAGTCTTCCATCAGCGAAAAGCCTACAGCTTGTTGGCTTCACTGTTGAATTCTACCAAACCTTTAAAAAAAAAAAAAAAAACTAATACCAAACTTTCATAAATGCTTCCAAGAAACTGAAGAAGAGGTAAAATTTATAAACGCATTTATTTAGGCCAGTATAACCCTGATATCAAAGCCAGACAAAATTACGCTCTGACAAAAGAAAATTATAGGCACAATATGCCTCATCAACATAAATGCAAAATTCCTCAATAAAATACCAGCAAACTAAACTCAACAGCAGACTAAAAGGATCATTCATTATGATCAAATGCAGTATATCCCTGGAATCCAAGGATGGCTCAAGATATACAAACTAATGGATATGGTACAGAAGGACAAGAGAAGTATAATATGCATTTAGGGATGCCTATCTTCTTTAGGAAGAAGAATAGACTCCAAAAGGAACAGAGGAGTCTATTCTAAGAAAATCAAAATGGCAGACAAAACTGAGTGTTACACATCCTGTGGTGAGGCTCAGGAGAAAGAAAGTAGGGCTTGGACTTTCGAATGGTATATGTCCCTCAGTCGATTCTAATGTGCTATAACAATTGTGAAATAGAGATAAAAGCTGAGTGATGAATAACTTTGCAGAAGGAGAATCCAGGGTTTGCAGGAGTAGCCTGGGAGATAGAAGTGAAGGACACTAAAAGGGAAGAAATTTAAGGATACTTAAGGTGGGTGATATAGCAAGGTAGTAGGAAGCTGGACTTTGAGAGAAAATGAAAAATTCTATGAAGTTTCCAGTGAAAATTTTCTATGGAGCAAGGTTTGGCAGAGGGAGGAATGAGTTGGTTGAAAGACTTTAAGAACACCAAAGTGGTCCCACCAATCACCACACCTACGGTCCATCTTACAAGGGTACATGTGAATCTTTCTAAATGTAGAATATAAATGTCTTAACAATAACTAAGAAAATTCCATAAAGGCTATGTTAACCAGTTTGGTGAAAATATTTCAAATTATATATAAAACCAGCACACTGTACTCCATGATTGCATTAATGTACACAGCTATGACTTAATAAAAATAATTTTTAAAAAAGAACACCAAAGTGTAATTACTGATTTTAGGCTATTTTTGGTGCTGTCATAAGCAGGACAGGTGACCATGAGGACATTTTATTCCAGGAATTCCAGGAAGCTTTAAAAATCCTAATGTCTGGGGCTGGGAATGTGGCATCTTCATGTGATTCTAATATGGAGCAAGTTTGAAAACCACTAGTCTAGAATCTTGGGGTTCAAAATGTGGTCCTAGCATCTTGTTTGAAATGCAGAATCTTATCTTAGGCTTACTGTCTCCTACTCTTTGTTTAATAAAAATTAGCATCCTTCTTTTACATAATAAATCCCAGCCAAATTTGGATTTCAGTTGGATAGTAAGAATTTTCAAAATATCAGTAGTGTGTAGATTAATTTATAAATTTATTTCTAACTCAAAAGAACAATATAAAGCAAAGCAGAATAACAGATGTGGAGGGAGTATATATGTTCTCTGTACTTGAAAAGAATAGCCTCTGCCATCAGATAGGATGAACATAAACATGTAAGTATATGCATATTAAAATACACAGCTACTTTTAGCTGTGCAAAGAAGCAGACAAGAGGGTTGCACTGTTGCTGAGAAACCAGGCCTTAGGGCTTTCTATCTGAAAGCTGCATAAAAGTGGAGAGTTTAACAGAAATTTTAAGGCACATGGTGTGAAGAAAGAAGCAGGGATAGAACAAAGTCTACTATTTAAGGAGTATGACTGGCAGTGTTCAGCAGCAATACAAGTCCATCAAGTTAACTTTATAGAACATCAGGATTTAAGGACCTACATTTTTTTAATGACTGAATATAAAATTAATTCAGTTTTTAAAACTTAATATCCAAAGGTACTATGGGATTCTCCATTCTCTTCTCTGACAACTCTGTAGTGTTAAAATACAAAAGAGAATAGTTCAAAAGATTTAAAGAGTATCCTATTACTTTGAAGATCAGTTTGATATGCAATTGCCATGCTGTTGTGTGTTTTTACAGCAGTAACTGGAGACCTTTGAATGGTTTTCACTTCAGAGTACTTTTAAGTCTTTTCGTAAAGTGAAATGTGTATTTGTAGTGTGAATTTGGCAGGAAGGACAGGAAAGGAGATAAGCTTTTATTGCACTTGATACTGTGACAATTTGAGTTTCATTCACCTATCATGAAATAGCTAAATTTCACAGTAAGTTGTAGCTGCATCACCCTCTAATCAACCATGCTCCATGCTTGTGTAACCAGATGGCTTAAATGTACATTTCCCAAAAATCAGCAATCTTACTACCTATTGACCATGTTGAATTCACCACATATCCTTTAAGATTATAAGTAAATGGATGCTATGATATGAGATAGGGAGGATGGTCAGCAGGTTTTCCAGCACTGTTCAGCATTATTCTGAGCTCTATTGTCTTTTTATCACTTTTCTTTTATTCCTTCTTCTTTAAAAAAAAAAAAAACAACTATTAGGAGCACTTGAAAATAAAAATTATAAAATCCAAATATTTCACTGTTGTCACTACTCTAAAGATGTCAGGAATCTCTCTTCAAACTTCTTTCAGGTAAAATCTTAACTAGATGTACCTTCTCTACTAGAAAAGGCATAAGACTTTTTAGCTTGAAGGCATCTCCCAATGGCCAATTCCTGTGAGTAGAACAGGTGGATCAACTGCCTATTCTGCTTAAGTCCTTATAGCTCCAATACCTGATTCAATTTTATACTCAAGGTGTGGTGGTCAAAATTGAAGTTCCATATAGCCTCACACTGAGTGCACAACAATAAAATGTTGAAAAATCTGTAATACTTGAACCCATCATTTAGTTAGGTGATGTTGTACATCAAAAAACTAACCTTAAATCTAAGAAAGGGTAGGCACCTCCAAAGATATACATAGAATGCAAGAACTTGCTGAGTGAAGTACCATATTTTGCCATATCTAATGCTCACCTTTTTGCCCAAATTTCTGAGGGGAAAATAAGGATGCACATTATGCATGGCTCAGGAGCAGGGGAGTCCAGCAGTCCTCTCAGAGCCACTACAGCCTCCCACCTGGGTACACTGGACACATGAGTTTCTAGTCTAGGAGAACGGAGAACTGATGGGAGTGGGCCCGAGGGAGCCAGAGCAGCCTCCATCAAGTGCTGTGATCAAAGGAAGGAGTGAGCAGCACTGGTAAGGCAAGCCGTGGCCATAGGCTCAAGGCCCCAGGCCTGGCCATGGAGAATGGACTGGGAGCCCAGTGCAGGTCCCTGGGACTCACTTGGCTGCCCACTGAGCTGAGTGGCTTCAGAAGCTCCCACTCCATCAGCCATGCATGTGGTCATTTCAGCTGCAGTCCCTGACATGGTGGGAAGGGAAGGGATCCCAGGAAAGAAGAAAGGGGCAGCCTTTACAGAACAGAGGTCTGTGGGAGGGCAGTGTTATCATCATGTTTACCAGCAAGCATTAGCCCTCCCAAAATGTATCTCTCTTGGCAGAGAGCTGGACACTTTCTAGAGGGGCATTTTCCCCAAATTTGAGCCCAAAACATGCATTATACATGTTAGATGCTGCTAAACAGATGTAAAAAGAATGCAGCTAAAATATTTAAAGAATGAAACTACCCAGAGAATACAAAACTCCTGTGAGCTGAAGGCACAAAGAGAACTTGCATTCACTTGAAGGCACTTCTCTGCAGACTTTGCCAATTAATCATAAAAACAGTGATGAGAATACTAATAAATCTTCTCCTGAGATGCAGTCCTTGGAAAAGGATAGTCAGTCTCTTCTGGAAAAGCACAAAACCCCACCAGAATCCTTGCCTTCTATCTCAAAGGCCTTAAACAGTTGAAGAAAGAAAACAAACCCTATTTGCCTTAAGGGCACTGTTGAAAATCAATTTTAAGTAGGGGATGGGAAGAAGAAAAACACTCTGCTTCTAGGGCAGCAGTTCTCAACGTGTGGGTTGTGACCCACAGGAACTGTATTAAAGGGCCACAGCATTAGGAAGGTTGAGAACCACTGTTCTAGGGGAAGAATAAGAACAAAAGCTGTTTCCAGACCATAAAAGGTCTCCGCAGACATGTCATCCCCTCTCGTGACCCAGGACACAGTGGCTGCCTATGCCACAGCTTTAGTAGAACAACACAGAATGCCCCACCACACACACACACTCCTACCATTATGCAGCTAAAGCTGAGTAGCAAAAAACAGCAGTTTACTGTAGGAAAAGAGGAAGATCATGAAGAGATGCTCTCTTAGACAAAGCTCCAAGGAAAGATACAAGCACAGGTGGAGCAAACATTCAGAAAAACTTCCTGACAAACCAACTTCCATCCTACGCACAAAGTAATGTTCAAGTATTGAAAACTGATGTTGCACACAAAGTTATCACAACGACAACAAAATGCAAATAGAGTCTAACTTCTTAGTTAACTGACTCACCTTTCTCCTATGAAGGTCTAGTAGAAGAAATAGTATTATACCACTTCCAGGCATAAAAATTACTTATTTCATTCTTTGTTATCCTACACAAGATGTCCAACTGCCAACAAAAAACTAGGAGAGATAGATGGGTGAAAAAAAATAGACAATATCAAACAGTTTAACATATGTATAACTGAAATACAAGACAGATAGTAGAGAATAGCACAGAAAAACATTTTTTGAGGAAGCTGTGGCTGAGAATTTTCCAAAATTAATGATAGACTCCAAACTATAGATACAAGAAGCTCAGAGAACATTCAGCATGATAGTCTGAAAACAACAACAACAACAACAACAATTGCTCATATCATAGTCAAGCTGTTCAAAACCAGAAACAGGCCAGGCACAGTGGCCTACACCTGTAAGTGAAGCCCTTTGGGAGGCTGACACTGGAGAATCACTCAGGCTCTGGAGTTTGAGACCAGACTGAGCAAGAGCAAGACCTCATCTGTACTATAGGAAAATAGCCAGGCATCATGGTGGGCACCGGTACTGCCAGCTACTCAGGAGGCTGAGGAAAGAAGATTACTCAAGCCCAAGAGTTTGAGGTTGCTGTGAGAAATGATGGCACCATGGCACTCTATTTAGGGTGACACAATAAGATTTTTGCCTCAAAAACAAACAAACAAAAAGAACATCAGAAACAAAGAGAAAATCTTGAACACAAAGGGTGGGGGGAAAATATATTATGTACTAAAGAACAAAGATAAGATTTCTCATCAGAAATAATGCAAGGAAAAACAACATTGAGTGCATCTTAAGGTTCTGAAAGAAAAACTGTTAATTTCTACTTCTATAATTATCTATCAAAAATAAAGAAGAAATAAAACCTTTCTCAAACAAACAAACTCAAAGAAAATTTACGGCCATCAGAGATAAGCTATACCAAATGTTAAGAAAGTTATGTATACCATACCAATCAGAAACCTGAATCTACAGAAAGAAATTAAGAGCACCAGAAATGGAATAATGAATGTAGTTATAACTTTTCTCTTATTTTTAATTGCTCTAAACAATAACTGACTGCCTAAAACAAAAAATAGTAGCAATATAATATATGCTCATAGCATATGTAATAATAAAATGTATAACAATAGTACAGTGAGAATATTATTATATATTTTTGTATATTATTGTAAGGTATTTACAATACATATAATGCACTATAATACAGACTGTGACTATTTAAAGCTGAACACTGTAAGTATTAGAGCAACTATTTAAAAATTTAATTAAAAAGAAAGTAATAAGCCAATAGGGGTTAAAAATGAAATCATAAAAAAAGTTTAGTCTAATACAAGGCACAAAAAATGAAGGAAAAAACAAATAGAAAGTAACAAATAGAAAAGAATTGGCAAGATGGTAGATTTTAATCATCTCAATAATTACACTAAATATAAAGGGCCTAACTAAGTCAATTTAAAAGGAAAATTGTCATATCAGATAAAAGAGAAAAACACAACTTAACCCTGTTAGATATTTAATTGAAATATAAAGCCATAAGGCCCAGTGCAATGGCTCACACCTATAATCCCAGACCCTGGGAGGCTGAGGTGGGTGGATTGCTTGAGCTCACAGGTTCAAGACCAGCCTGAGCCAGAGCAAGACCCTATCTCTAAAACATAGCCAGGCACTGTGATACGTGCCTGTAGTCCCAGCTACTTGGGAGGCTGAGGCAAGAGGATCACTTGAACTCAAGAATTTGAGGTTGCTGTGAGCTAAGACACTATGGCACTCTACCAACAGTGACCAAGTGAGACTCTGTCTAAAACATATCCATAAATGGATTAAAAGTATAAAATAGAACATGCAAACATTAAAGAAGAAAAGCTTGAGTACCTATATGTGTATAAATATCCAACAAAGCTGGGCTGATACCTGTGACTCAAGGGGCTAAGGCACCAGCCACATATACCTGAGGTGGCAGGTGCAAATCCAGCCCAGGCCCGCCAAACAACAATGATGGCTGCAACCAAAAAATAGCTGGGCATTGTGGCAGGTGCCTGTGGTCCCAGCTACTTGGGAGGCTGAAGCAGGAGACTCACTTGAGCCCAGGAGTTGGAGGTTGCTGTGAGCTGTGATGCCATGGTACTCTATCCAGGGGGACAGCTTGAGGATCTGTCTCAAAAAATATATATATATCCAATAAAGCAGACTTGAGAAAAAGAAATATTGCTGGGATAAATAGAAATCATAGATAGTGACAGATCAATTCTCCAAGAAAATATAATTCAAAACATACTTATCCATAATAATCTAAAACATAATAATCTAAGGGTTTACCCACCAAACAACAGAGTTTCAAAATACATAAGGCAAAACTATTAGAAATGAGAAGAAAAATAGATGAATTCACAAGTATAATTGAAAATTTCAATATTCCTTTCTCATTAATTGAAAGAATAGATAGATAAAGGACAGAGAAGATAAACACCAATTTGACTGCAGTAATATTTATATAATACTATACCTAACATCAACAAAATACACATAATTTTCAAGAACATATGAAATATTCACCAAGATAGGCCATATTTTTAACAAAATTTAACAAATACCCAAAATTTTAAATCATACAAATATCTCAAAGTTCCCATATAATCAAAGAAATCCATTTTAAAAATGAAAATAATACTTTATATCTAATAGCAGAATTTTTTAAAATACTAAAATACAATTTTGGAAAAGATTACTAGAATAGACATACTCATGCACAGCTAATGGGGGTGTTCTTTGATACAATTATCCAAGATAATACCATACAACTTATTATAAACCTTAAATTTTGCATGATTTGATGTAAAAATTTCACCCTATAAGAAATTATACTAATTTACACAAATGTGTATAAGAATTTTCTTGCAGTATTATTCATAATAGTAAAAAAAAGAAGCAATTTAAATATGTAACAATATATTGACTCATTTAACAAATAAAACATCTACTTGTCAAGTCTAAAGCAACTCCATCTTAAATGCCAACCTGCCATGCTGACTTCTAATTAGCTCCTAGGAATGCAGCTAAGAATACTTTATTCTAAATCCTGTGCTTATTTCAAAATTATCTTGCCCACAAACCTTGCCCTTAGGCAGATTCAAAAAGCATTCTTCCTTTCCCTGACAGATCAACTTTAATACTCCTACACATTCCTTCCCTGGGATAAGTGAGCCCTAAATCTGGGGAATAATGGCAGAGGGATCCACCATGTTGTCTCATGGCTGCCTGGGAAATGGATTCTGTTTATGATTCCCTATTAAATGTTTCTTTCTGAGAAAATGAGTATGTCAGGCTCTTTCTTTAGCCCCTCAGCTTCCTCCCTCCATCTTTGAGAGTAGGTTTGCACAGACCTGCCCACTGCAAAACACTATCCAGTGACTAATATGAACCAAGAACTATTCTAGGCACTGAACAGTAGAGAATAAGACAAATCAAGTTCTTACTTCCATAGACCTTCTATTCTAGTGGGAGGAACAAATCATGAACAAGTGAATATAAATATATAATTTCAGGTAGCAATAAGAAAATTTATAAATCTGCAAAGTAAATTTTGGTACACTTACAAAATAGCATGCTATATAGACATTAAAATCAAATTGCAGGAAACAAAAACACACAGGAAGACATTTCCAATAATACCACAATTTGTAACCTACATTATGAGACATATGTAAACTGAATTAAACCATATGTGTCACAGAATAAAGGTGTAGTATTGGAAAAATAATATAAGAATGTACCCTACATGGGTGTCCAACTTACAGCCTGTAGGCCACATACTGATTTTATGAGGACAGTTTTGATTATCTGTAGTGTCTGTTATCACAAAAAGTATGTGAAAATCTTTCTTTTTTTGCTAATCAACCTTAGTGTTTGTATATTTACTGTGTGGCCCAAGACAACTCTTATTCTTCCAATGTGTGACAGAAAAGTAAAAAGTTTGGACATCCCTGCTTTGCTGATGTCTTCCCTTGTTTTCCAAGTTTTCTGAACCATATATTACTTTTGTAATGAGAAAAACATTTTCTTAAAAGATGAGGTTAAGGGGCAGCGCCTGTGGCTCAAAGGACTGGGGTGCCAGCCCCATATGCTGGAGGTGGTGGGTTCAAACCTAGCCCTGGCCAAAAAAAAAAAAAAAAAAAAAAAAAAAAAAAACTGCAAAAAAAAAAAAAATGAAGTTAGGCAATGA
The DNA here is from genome assembly GCF_000181295.1 of Otolemur garnettii. Classification (NCBI taxonomy): domain Eukaryota; kingdom Metazoa; phylum Chordata; class Mammalia; order Primates; family Galagidae; genus Otolemur; species Otolemur garnettii. The sequence goes on from NW_003852517.1 coordinate 712,791, forward strand.
GAAAAACAGAAATAAAATACTATTGACATTTTTGTGGTATGGTCTTTATTTTTGTTTGTTTTTAGGACGCGAAAAATTTCATAAAGTGTATAGGTCCAAAAAAAGAGTAAATATACAAGGAGATGGTGAAAAAATGCAAGGGAGAGTAGTAGTTTAGACAAGATCCTAGTAGAGATAGAGGTTTGGGGATGATAGGCACAAAAAGGAAAAAGGGACATATCTTCCTTTGAAAAGAGAAAAGTTTGAAAATGAATGAAACTATGAAGATAGTTTGAAGATGCATAAAGTACAAAGACAGTTTAGAGAAAAAGTTAGGAAATTTCATGACAGATATGTTCACCATCCTTTATTAAGAGGTAAACAACAATGTCTCCTCACAGTTAAAAGATAAGGCTCATATAAATATACAAGCTCTGCAAAGCAAAAAATTAGATAAATGTGATTCAGAGTCAACTTGATGAATAAAGGATTACTGAAGAACTGTGAGGCACCAACTACAGAGGCATCTACTTTTAATGAGACAAACCAATATGTTCATATGATTTTCTCCAGACTCACTTTTCAGTATGGAAACAGGGGCAGAACTGAAATTAAAAAATAAATTGGCTCTCTCTATTAATGGACACATTTTATGAAATTTCTCATGTCCTAAAAAGCAAACATAATTTGCTGCCTCATCTGTTCCAGGTGTTTCCTCAAATGACACACTTCTGTATTTTAAAACCACAATTCTCATCTGCAACCTCAATACTCCATATTCACTTGCCTATTTTATTTTTTCTACATAACATTTATAACTTTCAACATGCCATTCATTTTACCTATTCATGTCTAATTTTTTCTTGCCCATTAGTAAGTAATCTCCACAAGTACAAAATTTTGGTCTGTTTTGTTCACTTCTGTATCCTTAGCATTAAACTAGTGCCTTGTGTCCAAAAGATGCTCAATAATTTTATGTTACAAAGCCATGTTTGTCATATAAATCAATTTGAGGTAACCTCCCCAATGTGAGGTAACCTCATTCTCTGGGGATACAATGGGAAAATATGGCACTTTCGTTAACTCTTCCCTTAACTGACTGAATCCTCATATTCCTAACTTTCATGTTTTCCCAGGAGAAAAATTATAAGTGCTATTCTTTCAACTGAAAACTTTTATTTACATTTTCAATACTTTTTCTCATTAAGTAGAAAGAATTATTTTATATAAAGCCATAATATTTAGAATTTACAAGAATGTACACTGTCAATAAATTGACCATAGAAAACCTCACGGGAGAACAAAGAAAACTGAAGATGCTACAGTCAGATATTTGATAGCGTTAACATTGAATTAGATTTGGCCACATAAATAATAACTAAGGACAACAGAATACTTTGTAATGGATCCAAAACAGCACCTTACTACTACTGAAAAGCTCTAGTAGAGTTATAGAGAAACAATGAGATTCCCAATGATGAACTGCAAAACTGGGGAGACATCCCACATAAACACAGGCAGCGCATCACTGGCGGCCCTGAAAAAACGGCCAGACTTCCCCATTCCACGGTGTTCCTGGTAAGAGAGACTCTACCTGACACACACTCCCGAAACCAAAGGAAGGTGCAGAACCAAGCGCTCTCATTTCCTCCTTTTCCTCAAACCCACCAATAAGAGAAGCCCTTCATACCTTCCTTAGGGAGGAGCCAGTGAGAGTTAGATACCGGAAGTGTGTGGAGAAAAGTCTTCCTAAGGAACCTAAAGGAGCCAGAAATAAAGATTCCTACGCACGGAAGTCCAGAGCCTTCCCCCTGGAAACACCAATCTGCCTTTCCAGGGAATAACTGGAGGAAGAAAGTACCCTTTCTCTGCGCTGATCTTTGATACCTTAGCATGCAGGTGCTGTGGGAGCCTCCAGTTTCCTCTCCAGTCAGTATTTCAGAGTGAAAGGAGAAAGGCTGCTGTCCCTCCTTTAGGGTACCAGTCACCTCTGTACACTTAAGATAACAAAGAAAGGGGGTTGGGAGGGGCACTCTTTCTTTCTGTGAGATGCCAGGCAGTTTTCTCATTCCCTTTCTTTCTCTCTCCCCACTCCCTCTACCTTCCCCTCTTTCCTTCCTTGTTCTCTGCTATCGTCTCCCTCTCTTTCTCATCTTTCCCCACCTTCCTCTCTGTAATATAAAATAAACTTGTACTTTTATATCAAAAAAGACAAGGTAAAATGGATTGAACCTTTTTATTGTAAATCAGGTAAATCTCAATATTCAATAAATAATTGTTAATTTTTATGTTTATCAAAGTAATATATGCACAGAGTTTAAAGCCTTGGAATTTCAACAACAGTCCTCTGCCTCCAATTTATCCTGCTACCAATTATTCCCTGGACAGATTTCCAGTCATTTAGAAAGCTGCGGGTTGTTTTTTTTTTCCTTACCCATAACTTCATATTGAAAAGTAACATGCCCAATTTATATGTCTATATTTATCAAATTAGACTCCTAATTGTCTTAGTTGAAGACAATAATAGTCTTACTCCACCACAATATTCAGAATATCATAAGTTTTTACAAAATCAGTATTACATTATTGTTTTATGCTGGCCCACATGCTGTTTCAATTCCTTTCTTAGTCAAATTTCACGTTTCCCTGTAATTATCCATTTCCTCGCCTGTCTTTTTTCATTTTTAAATTTTCTTTGTCTATTGATAATTTTTCTCACAGATTTCAGTAATCTCTTGTTTCATTTTTCCACAGAGTAAAACCTATTTTTGAAAACATGTATGAGTTCTTTTTCCAAAATCACTGTGCCTCCTCTTAATTTACTGCTCTCTAAGTTTGCTATACAGATTTCATTTCACCTCTCTAATGTTGAAACTCCTACTTCCAAACTCCTTTAAAAAAAAACTAACTCCTTATTTTAGAAAAACTGTCTAAATATCCCTCCTGGCCGCGCGGAGCCAGGCCTTGGCCTACCAGGCCTGTGGAGGCCCTTCTCAGAGGAGGACGCGCAGTCCTCACGCCAGCGGCAAGAAAGCCGGATGCCCGGGCAGCACAGGCCTGCTCCTCCACACTTGGGAAAACTGGAGCGTCTATCTGCACGGTGGCACAGGATTCCCCAACTTGCACTGCTTCTGGCGAGTTTCACCAAGCTTGGTGCCAGGCAAATTCTACATCCTGGGAATATTGGTGAAAATGCACATTCCTCTGGACTGGTCTCATTTATATTCAGCAAGCTTACTGTGACTAAGGCTGAAGCGGTGGCTGTCTGAGGACTGAACAGAGATCTGGAACCCACATGAGGGCTACATAAACGCAGGACACACTGGTCAGATCACACATCCAGACCAACAGCTGTGAAGAGAAGAGCTCTGAGTCCAGAGGAAAGGGGGCGTTTCATAGTTGAGAACTGGCTAGCAATCTGTAGACGACTGAAACTGGGCCCTCACCTTTCACCATTACCAAAATTGATTCTTGCAGGATGAAAGATTTAAACTTAAGACATGAAACTATAAAAATACTAAAAGAGAGTACAGGGAAAATGCTTGAAGATGTTAGCTTGGGAAAATATTTTATGAGGAAGAACCTCCTTGGCAATTGAAGCAACACCAAAAATGTATCACTGGGATGGGATCAAGCTATAAAGCTTCAGCACAGCTAAGGGTACTGTAAGTAAAGGAAATAGGCAGCCTTCAGAATGGGAGGAGACTTTTTGCCCATTAGGTTACTGATAAAGGTCTGATAATTAGAATCCACAGAGAACGCAAACTAATCAATAAGAAAAGAACAAACAACTCCATTTATATGTGGGCAAGAGGTTTGAACAGAAAATTCTCTGAAGATGACAGGCACATGGCATACAAACATGAAAAAGTGCTCATCATCTCTAATCATCAGAGAAATGCAAATCAAAACCACTTTGAGATATCACCTAACTCCAGTAATATTAGCCCACATCACAAAATCCCAAAACTGCCCTATGTTGGTGTGGATGTGGAGAGAAAGGTACACTTCTACACTGCTGGTGGGACTGCAAACTAATACAGCTTTTCTGGGAAAAAGTATGGAGAATTCTCAAGGAACTAAAAGTTGAACTACAGATTATTCCTGCAATAGTTTCTAGGTATCTACCCAAATGAACAAAAATCATTTTACAACAAAGGCATTTGCCCCAGAATGCTTATTGCAGCCCAATTTACAATAGCCAAATCATGGAAGCAGCCTAAATGCCCATCAACCCATGAATGGATAAACAAATTGTGGCATATGTATACCATGAAATACTATGCAGCCATAAAAAGAGGTAAACTTTACATCTTTTATGTTTACCTGGATGGAGTTGGAACATATTCTTCTTAGTAAAGTATCTCGAGAATGGAGAAAAAAGTATCCAATGTACTCGATGCTACTATGAAACCAATATATAAACACCTACACATTCATACAAATGATAAAACACAAAGATAGTCCAGAAGGAAAGAAGGGAGAGGAGAGAGAAGGGAGTACAGAGGGGAGAGCTAGTGGAGGGAGGGTATTTGGCAGGATCTCACCTAATGTACACAATGCAAGGGTACATTTCAAAACACCTAAGAGTATATTATAAATGTCTTACCACAAAAAAATGTGAACTGATTGTTATGTTAATTAGTTTAAGCATTCCACATCGTATATCAAATCATCACATTGTGCCCCTGAATTATATAGTTATGATTTAATGAAAATTAAGTATAAAAAAAAGAAAAACTGTCTTAAAAAAAGTTTGAGAGATAATCTTACATGTTTGAAAATGGCATTATACTGTCCTCATAGTTTCTTTATAATTTGTAAATAGACTTTGTGATTTGAAAATTATTTTCATCAGAGTTTTTAAAACATTTCTCCTTCTGACTGGTATGGAAAAATCTGATGACATCCATTTTGTTCTGTGGAGAATTTCCAGATTTTCTTACTATCCTCCTGGTCTGAATTTCACAAGGGCATACCTTGATGTGGATCTATCTTACTTTCTTGTCCTTCTGTTTTTTTGTTTTTTTTTTTAAGTTAATTATTGTGGTCCATCAGTAGAAACTTTTTAATCTAGAGATTTGTGTCCTTCATTAATAGAAATTTTCTTATATTATGTCCTTGAGAATTTGTTTCTGTTTCCTTTATTCTCTTTCTGGATCATCAATTATTTATCTATAATAGATGAAGGATATGTTCTCATCTATTATAAAACTTCCGGATTTAACTTTGATTTTCTTATCATGTCTCTCTTTTTACCCTTTTTTTCTACTGTCTGAGATATTTCCTTGACTTTCTTTTCCAACTAGTATAGAATGTTTTATTTCAGGTTTATGTGTTTTCTGAGGTTTCATTCTTAATCTTCAGTCATTTAACTTTTTAGCATCTAGTTCTTACTTTATGAATATAGCATCATTTTATTTCTCTGTGAGTGGTAATTATAATTTTAGGGTTTTTTCCTGATTCATGGATTGCTTCTATTTTTGTCAAGTTCCTTTGTTTTGTTCTATTTCTTGTTTGAATAATTTCCCAAATGTCAGGTGGTCTTGATAGTTTGTTCGTGTTTGAGAGTGGAATTCCTTAAAGCTTGTAGCAAACTTCATGAGTGGGCAAGTATTTTTGAGAATATGCACTTTACTGTAGAATTGGGTGGTCCACTAACCTTTTGCTTAGGGTAGACAAAATGTCAATATCTGTGGTTATATTCACTTTGGTGCTTTAATTTACTCAGAAAAGGATACTCCAGGTTTCTGACTCAGGGAAGAGATGATTACTGAACTTCTGAGAGTTGAGCAGGAAAAAGGGGAAGGATGAGTTGTCATAACTTATTGTATACAATTTCATTTGACCTGTTCTTCCTTGATTTAGAAATCTACACCAAATCATTTTTAGGCCTGGTTATCACAAATTCTGGGGTCCTTTTGGTTAAATTTTCTTGAAACCCAACCTTTAATCTCCTATAGGAGGTGGGAGAAGGGTTTGCACCTGCTTCTCAGGTGAGGGTAGGGACCTAGATGTCTATCTAATTCTAATTCATATCTTACATCAATTTATATTTTAAACCAATTCTTTTGTTTTTAATTCTCATCTTACCCATTCTTCTACATAACTGTTAACTATAAGATTAGAGCCTTCACATGATTTAACAAATCAATAGGATTAAAACTTTTTTCTCTGCTTACTTTTAAGATTAATCTTCCCTTGCCTTACTGTTTTTATATTTTCTAAAATATTTTATCATTCTTATCTATTGTGGTCTACACTTGAATTCTTACTATCTTGTGTAAATCACTACTTTTTTAATTCTTTCCTTTAATTTTGCTGAAAATTTGAGAAGGAGAAGAGATGAACACATTTGTTCACATTTGTCAGCCATGTTTATCTGACAAGTTTCAGTGAATTTTAAAATGTCTCTACTGTAGCAGGTATACTAGATCAGACAGTGAATTTCATGAACTCATCCTAGAAAAAGTGCTGTGTAACTCATTGCTGAGTATCACTACCTCCACCTCAAGGTACTACCCTTGGGGACATATGCACCAACCTCCGTGCCTAGTTCACCCTTCAAAGCAATTCTGGGAATTCGTTTTCTGGAATGTCTATCAGAGTTGTCATTGTACAAAGTCTGACAATTAAGTTGTTGAACTCATCCTAAAAAGAAAGTGCTACATACCTCATTTCTCACTGTCTCTAATAGTCCTCAGATGGCCAAGGGGAATACATCAAAGGTGACCAAAGTGATATTCAGCAGTGAGGTACATAGCAATTTTTCTCAGATGAGTTTGCAAACTTAATTGTCCGATCTCATAAAGAGGCACACCAAGAAGTAAAGGATTTGTTTTCTGCACTGAAACTCTTAAAAATTAAATTCAACTTTGAGATAATAGTTCAGGAATAGTCTCAAGATAGGATGAATGAATGCTATAGACAAGAAATAATATGGCTGAGAAGGATGAAAGATTGATTGATATGTGACCTTGATGTTGAAGAATCAATAGGACCTAAAAACTTACAAAGGATTAACTATGTATTTACAAAGAAAAACTATGTGCTGAAAGATTATACCAAGTGGTTATGGAATAAGAACTTCAAATTCTAACACATGTTTTACATTGATGATGTCGGTCTAGCATTGATCTACTCCTACAGTTTCTTCTTCTCCCCATCAGCATACATAATTCCCCAATGTTATAATTTATTCACTTCATATTAAAGTATAATTTTTTTCATGCAGTTAGCATCTGAAATTATAACAATTTTACCTAGTTTCTGCTTAATATTCATCTCTAAAATATTTTGTTAAACTTTGTTTAGCTAGCCTTATAATCTTTTAAGTTTTTTCCTTTAATCTTCTGAATAATAAAATAAAGTAATATAATTGATATACTTCCCAAGGGCTTCTTCTCATTCTTCCAAAGTTCCAATAAAATCACATCTATCTATAGATATATTTCTCTAGAGCAGTGGTTGTCAACCTTCCTAATGCCACGACCCTTTAATACAATTCCTCATGTACTTGAAGTAGCAATGAAAATAATTTTATGGTTGGGGGTCACCACAACATGAGGAACTTTAATAAAAGGTCATGGCATTAGGAAGGTTGAGAAGCACTGCTCTAGACCAAGAAAGGGATATTGGGATGGGTTGATTCAAGATGGTCAGCTAGAAGCAGCTTTCACCAGAGGCTCCTGCCAGAGAGAGAGATGTTGGACTGAAGTGGACTCTGAGAAGCCAAAGGTGATAAGTTGAACACAAAAGGAAGAAAGCGAGGTGTACACCATCCCTACTGAGACAAGCAGCGAGGCCAAGAAAGAGAAAGAAAAACAACAAAGATCAGGTACAGAGTGACTAGTCTGAAGGCTCCCATTGCCAAGAGGATGGGAGACCTCTACCCCAAATGGGAGGTCCATGGTGGGCTTTCCTCAAGCAAGCAGGGAACAAACAACAATTCACCTCACCCCATGGGAGTGAGCCACTCAATCCCAGTCCTCGTAAACAAGAGAGGTCCAACCTCTAAGCCTAGGCCCCATCCTGCCTGGCACAAAAGTGAACAAATATTCTCTCCACAGTCCTCAGTACACAGCTCACTTTTCTCCTATCTTGGTTGCCTCTAGGACTGCCCCCTGCAGAGGCCAGAATGTATGGCAAGTTTCCTGAGAACAGGGGCATTGTATAGGCCACTGAGCTTCAGCGCAAAAACAGTGATACCACAATTCTAACTTTGGCAGGGAGAAGAGTGAACTTTTCTGATTCCCTTTCCCACTAGAAAAGATCCTTCTCCAGCCCACTGGGAACTCTCATTCATCTCACTCACCTGGTGACCCTCTGAAGTCTTTTGTGTGGGTGTTACTTGCACTGTGGAACTCTCACTTAGAGCTGTCCACCTGGCAATGCTCTGAACTTGAGAGGTAGAGTCATTGCAGCAATGAGGAGTGGATTCAGGGGGTCTGTCTGCAGATTCTCCTCTTCCAGCTATTCCTGGTGGAGGGCCTGGGCTGCAGGTGCTTGAATCTTTGCCCAGCTTAGATTCCAGCATAATATCATGACTCCTTAAGATTAAGTAGAGGGCAGGCTGATATCAAGACAGAGTCAGGTTGAGCTATGTCACCAAGCCAGGTCTCAAAGTCTCTGGCTATAGCCCTGAAAGGGACCTTTGTGAGGCTGTAGAGGAAAAGCCACAATCACAAGATCCAGTGATTGGAGCCCGAGTAGAGGAGGGGTGGCTAGCTCCAGTTCTTGGAGCCTCCCAATCCAGTCTCACCCCCAGTAGATTTAATTGCCAAATAGGTTAATATAGTGTTTCCTACTTCCTAAGGGTCCCCAATAAGATTACTTCTCAACATTATTCAGGGACAACCTATTATTTCAACTAAAAAAAGCATAATTTATATATGTATATAATGTATAAAAATTATTTACATATATTTATATAAAGTTGAAAATATTCATGGGGAAGAACCAGCAGAAGAACTCTGGGAACACAAAAATCAGAGCAGATCAACTCCCCCAAGAACTTACAAAGGAGCTAAAATAAAAGAATACCATACATAGTGAAATTGCTGAAATGTCACAAATAGAATCCAGGACATGGATGGCAAATAAGATAACTGGAATAGAAGAAAAGATGGAAATAGAAATCCAAAAGTAGTTCAAAATTTGTCTTAAGAAATTAATGAATTCAAAGACAAAATTCACCAAGAATATGGACATCATGAAGAAAGATATAGCATAGCTTCAGGAATTAAAAAAGGCATTTGAGGAACTTCAAAACAGTGGAGATCCTCAGTAATAACATTGGACAGGGAGAAGAAAGAATTTCACAAATTGAAGATAAGACTTTTGAACTATCTCAAACAGTCAAAGAGGGAAAAAAAAAAATACACCACCAGAATATTCCCTAAAAGAGTTATGGGATCATTGGAAGGAGCAAACATCTTAATTACAGGGATTCCTGAAAGAGAATAAGATTGCCCTAAAGGCATGGATGCTCTATTTCAAGAAACTGTGGTGGAGAACTTCCCAAGAATTGTGAGAAACACAGAAAGTCAGATAGATAGGTTCAGAACCCCAGCACAACTCAGTCCAAACAAAGCATCTCTCAGACACATTGTGTAACACTTTGCCAAAGTTTATGAAGGGAAACAATCTTACAAGCAGCCACACATAAGAAAAGTCTTACCTACAAGGAGAAAAATATTAGGATGACTGCGTATCTTTCAGCAGAAACTTTTCAAGCCAGAAGAAGATGGTCATTGATGTTTAACCTTCTTAAATAAAATTTTCAGCCCAGGATCCTGTATCCCACTAAACTGAGTTTCATTTGTGATTGGGGAAATAAAATAGTTTACTGATATAACAAATTTTGAGGAAATCTGCCATAACTAAACCACCTCCACAGGAAGTACTCAGATCCATTCTTCATAATGAGCAGCACAATGGTTCCTCAACAAAGTAAACTCATCCAGAAATTAAAGAACAAAGATTAGCTTCCACAATGGTGAAAGGGATAAAAATGAGTTCTAGACCACTGAAAAACAAGAAGACCAAAACTCCACAATACCTATCAATTCTCTCAATAAATGTGAATAGCTTGAATTCTCCTCCAAAGAGGCACAGGCTGGCTAACTGGATACCAAAGCTCAGGCCAGATATCTATTATCTCCAAGAAATACAAATAACCTCAAAGGATAGAACTAGACTCAGGATGAAGGGATGGAAAACAATAATCCAGGCAAATGGAAATCAGAAAAAGCAGGGTTGCAATCTTATTTGCGTATATAATTGGATTAAAACCAATAAAAATAGGGAAAGACAAGATGGACACTACATTCTGTAAAGGGAAGCACACAACATGAAGAGAATTTAATAATTAATATTTGCTCCCGCTACTTGAATGCTCCTCCATTTTTCAAACAAACCCTAGGTGATCTGAACAATATGATATCTTCCTGCACTATAATTGTTGGAGATTTCAGCACTCCTTTGGCAGTACTAGACAGATCTTCCAAGCAGAAACTGAACAAAGTAAGAATGGACTTAAATGTGACCCTAGAACAAATGGACTTAACAGACATATATAGAACATTTCATTTGATTAAAACTGAATACACATTCTTCTCATTAGCCCACAGATCATCCCCCAAAATTGATCATATCTTAGGATGCAAGTCTAATCTCAAAAAATTCAAAAGAATAGAAATTATTCCTTGTATCTTCTCAGACCATCATGGCATAAAAGTTGAATTCAACAGCAACAGAAATCTTCATACTCAAGTAAAGTCATGGAAACAAAATAATCTTATATTGAATGACAGCTGGGTCAAAGATGACATTAAGAAGGAAATTGTTATATTTCTGGAACAAAATGATGATAAAGCCACAAACTATCAAAACCTGTGGGGTGCTGCAAAGGCACTCTTCAGTGGGAAATTTATAGTAATAGATGCCTTCATGAAGGAAACAAAGAAAAAAGCAAGTCAACAACCTAATGGACCATCTCAAGCAGCTGGAAATGAAAGAAAAATCTAGCTCCAAATCCAACAGTAGAAAAGAAATAAGTAAAATTAGAGTAAAATTAAATAAATTGAAAACAAAAGAATCACTCAAAAAATCAGTGAAACAAAAAGTTGGTTCTTTGAAATGATTAATAAAATTAATAAAGCATTAGACAGACTAACCAGAAACAAAAAAGTAAGATCTCTAATAACTTCAATCAGAAATGGTAAAGGAGAAATAATAGATACCACAGCAATACAGAAGATCCTCAATGATTACTACAAAAAAACTCTATTCCTAGAAATGTGAAAATGTACACAAAATGAACCAATACCTGAAAGCATGCATTCTAAACTCAACCAGAAAGAATTAGAAATTTTGTGCTCGCTTCAGCAGCACATATACTAAAATTGGAACGATACAGAGAAGATTAGCATGGCCCCTGTGCAAGGATGACACGCAAATTCGTGAAGCGTTCCATATTAAAAAAAAAAAAAAAAAGAATTAGAAATTTTGAATGGACCTATACCAAGCACTAAAATAACATCAACTATACAAAAGCTCCCAAAAAAGAAAATCCCTGGATCAGATAGTTGCACACTAGAATTCTACCAAACCTTCAAAAAGGAACTAGCTCTTATATTGCACAATCCATTCCAAAAACTAGAGAGATCAGGAATTCTCCCCAACACATACTATGAAGCAAATATCAATCTGATCCTCAAACTAGGAAATGATGCAACAGAAAAAGAAAATAATAAACCAACATTATTAATGAATATTGATGAAAAATATTTACTAAGATCTTAGAAAGCAGAATATACTGACACATTAAAAGTTATACGCCATTATCAAGTGGGTTTTATCCAGGGATGCAAGTTTGGTTCAACATATATATAATTCACCACATAAATGAAATCAAAAACAAAGACCATATGATTCTCTCAAATGATGCAGAAAAGACTTTTGACAATATCTAGCATCCTTTCTTCATTAGAACACTTAAGAAAATAGGCTTAGATAGGAGATTTATTAAACTGATAGAGGCCATCTACTATAAACCAATATCATCGTGAATAAGGTAAAATTGAACTCATTTCTACTCAGATCTAGAACTGGACAAGGATGCCCACTGTTTCCATTGCTATTCAATATAGTACTGGAATTTCTAGCCACTGCAATGAGGCAAGAGAAGGAGGTTGACCATATTCAAATGGGGATAGAGGAGATCAAACTCAATCTTTGTGAATAACATGATCTTATGCCTGGAAAACCCCAGGGACTCTACTACAGAGTGATCAAGAAATATAGCAGCATCTCAGGATACAAAATCAATACCCACAAATCAATAGCTTTTATGTATACCAACAACCATCAAGCTGAGAATAAAATCAAAGATTCTATTTCTTTTACAGTAGCTCCAAAGAAGATGAAATACCTGGGAATATATCTAACAAAGGACATGCAACATCTCTATAAAGAAAACTATGAAACCCTGAGAAAAGAAATAGCAGAAGACATTAGCAAATGGAAGAACATACCACGCTCATAGCTGGGAAGATGGAAAATGTCCATACTACCCAAATCAATCTACAGATTTAATGCAATCCCCAACAAAGCACCAATGTCATACTTTGAAAGACTTGAAAAAATAGTACTTTATTTCATATAGAACCAGGAAAAAACCAAAAAGCCTATGCAATTCTTAGAAATAAAAGCAAATCTGGAGGCATCACATTACCAGACTTCAGGTTATATCACAAGTCTATAGTGATCAAAACAGCATGATACTGGCACAAAAATAGAGGCATAGACCCATGGAATAGAATAGAGAATCTGGAGATGAACCCAGCTATGTATCACCATCTGATCTTTGATAAACCAAACAAGAGCATGCACTGTATAAAAGAATCCCAATTTAATAAATGGTGCAGGAAGAACTGGTTAGCCACATGTAGAAGACTAAAACTGGACCCACATCTATCACCACTGACAAAAATTGATTCTTGCTAGATAAAAGATGTAAATTTAAGACATGAAACAAAAATTCTAGAAGAAAGTGCGGGGAAAATGCTTGAAACTATTAGCCAAGGAAAAGATTTTATGAAGAAGACCTCCATTGGCAATTGCTGCAACACCAAAAAAAGTAATGATAATAACTGGGATTTGATCAAGCTAAAAAGCTTCTGCATGGCTAAGGTTACCATAACCAAACAACACAGCCTTCAGAATGGGAGAAGACTTTTGCATGTTATAAATCTGAAAAAGGCCTGATAACTAGAATCTACAGAGAATGCAAATTAATCAACAAGAAAAGAGCAAACCCCATTTCTAAGGGGGCAAGAGACTTGAACGGAAACTTCTCTGAAGATGACAGACAAATGGGCAACAAACACATTAAAAAATGCTCATTATCTTTAATCATCAGAGAAATGCAAATCAATACCACTCTGATGTCACCTAACTCCAGTAAGATTAGCACACATCACAAAGATCCCAAACTGCAGATGCTAGTGTGTATGTGGAGAGAAAGGAACACTTCTACACTGCTGGTTGGATTATAAACTAATACAAACTTTATGAAAGAATTATGGAAAATTCTTAAAGAACTAGAAGTTGACCTTCCATTTGATTCCACAATTTCATTACTAGGCATTTACCCAGAAGAACAAAAGTCATGTTACCACAAAGGCATTTGTACCAAAATGTTTATTGTAGCTCTATTCATAATTGCTAAGTAGTGAAAGCAACCCATATGCCCATTATCCCATGAATGGATCAACAAACTGTGGCATATGTGTACCATGGAGTACTATTCAGCCATAAGAAAAGACGGAGACTTTACATCTTTTATGTTTATGTAGTAGAAACACATCCTTCTTAGAAAAGTACCTCAAGAGTGGGAAAAAAAAAATCCGTGTACTCAATACTAATACGAAACCAATATATAAACAATTAGATGCCCATATGAACAATAAAACACAAATATAGTCTAGCAAGGGGGAGTGTGAGGAGGGAGAGGGAAAGGGGAGAGGCAGGAAGGTGATGGGCAGGACCTCATCTAATGTGCATAAGGAGAGGGTGTCCAGCATGTCCCCGAGATAAAGGACTCTTCTACAACTTGAACTTTACCTTGGAAGTGAGAATAGTGTATCCTAAGAATTTGCACCCTCGTATTAATTTGAAAAATAAATAAATAGCAAAATAAAAAACAATTTAAAATTAAAAAAAAAAAGAACGGAATATTTACAGCTGTATTTGAGGAGGTAAAAGAGCCAGAAGTTTTAATTGTTTGATTTTACAAACTAAAAACATGAGTAAATCCTGTTAAAACTTGAAACTTTAAAGTTTTAGGGCTTCACCAAAACTTTGAGAATTTTAATCACAGCTTTCTAATATTGTACAGTGCTGCCAAGATAAACAGTAACATTATGAGATTTATCTGCGGAACACGTGGCTAATGACTTTTGAGGCAACTTGCCTCGTATGTCAACCAAGAAAATGTGAGCTATAGCTATTGAGATTGGTAGCTTTTTATTATTTTTGCCCATTTATATATTTCAATATCTGGTATGATTGATGTAACATAAGGACATAGAGGTGTTTTTAAAAACAATTTTTCCTTTAAAAGATGTCATTTTTGAAACTAATTAAGAGAATTCAATTTTTTGGCATTTTAATCTAAAATATGTCAGTGTTCCTCAAAGTACTTGGGTTACATTTTTCTACAAATGTGTATATTGGCTTATGTTAATCTTGGCTGAACAAAGTGTTACCAAGAGATTGCATTTAAAATGATGGTGGGACTTGAGGAAATCAAATTTCAACCACTAATAACTTGCTTTCCTATCATACATTTCTTCAAGCAACTAAAGGAAGTTTGTAAGGCATTTGTTTTTATTATTAACATCTTATAATAGCTTACAAATATCTGGCATTACTTTTATTACAAAGAATTTCTATTCCCTTCCATAAGGAATGATTATGAATAATGAATCACAATTATGAATAACAAAATGAATAAGAAAATTAGAACATTGATGGGGTTATTCATTAGTAAGAGATTTTTGTTCTAAAACAGACAGCAACAATACTTCCATTAGCTCTCTGTTTATGATCTACAGTTATGACAACAGTAGGATAATGTTGACAACTATCTAGGTTAACATTGTCTCCACAGCATGAAAACAGAAAGAGTTCTAATACTTGCCAGCCTTGTAGTCCTATAGATCTGAGGTTAAATACTGTCTCTACATCTGTTTAACCTGAAGCAAATTGCTTCATTTCTCATTTTATTGAAGTATGTAAAGACACCAGATCATAGCAAATAAAAAATGGAGACTATTTAATAACTTATACAATGGAGGTAACAGTTAACAATGGGTCCAGACTTACTGGCCCCCAGTCAAAAGGCAGGAACCTGCTTGTCTTGAAGGAGATTAAATTTAACTTCTGAAAGACTTCTTTGGGAGAAGTATCTATTCCCTTCTGCTTTATATTTTAGACATCACTTGTGATTTTGCTAAGTTTTTCTTGTTTTCTTCCATGGTATATAACAAAAGTATTACCTTGAATATTGGTAAAAATACATAACTAACAGCAAATTATAGCTAGAATTCTAGGAACTCAAAGGAGTTTGCTTTGGCCCTATCAGGTACAGGTCACAGAATTATAATAGATAGTAGGCAGAGACTAGATATTGAAGAATTTTGAATAAAAAGATTGAGAGTTTAATATTTATCAAGAAGGCTATTAGACTTTATTGGAAAGTTTAAGAAGAAACTTAGATTATCAGATTGACGGTTTTAGAAGGATAAATCTGGCAAAAATATGAAGAATAAAATACAACTAGTAATGAAAAGACAACTTAGGAGCCTACTGAAGGATTCCTGGTGATGTCAGTTCTGATGACTCTGGAAGTATAGCTGAGGCTGCAGAACTCATACTGTAAGAAATTATAAAATTCCTTAGGCTGAAGTGAAGTGAGACCACACAAAACCTCAGACTTAGACCACCAGAGATAAAAAAATATGTAGGTAAATAGAAAATACTTTTGTTCCTATTTCTGAATATCATTAAAAGACAATTTAATCTTTTTTTTAAAAGTAATAAAAATGAATCATAGGAAATATTATAGAAGTGCAATTGAAATGAATGATAGCAATGGCACAATAATCTAGGAGGTGATAAATGCAAGTATAATATTGTAAGAGTCTTAAATTACACATCCCATGATATCACATTAATTCCAAGCACATTGAAATAAATTAAAGATGTGTATGTAAACTCTAAAGAAACCACTAGAAAAAAACGGACCAAAGAGTTATAGTAGAACTATATAGCCAAAATAAAAATACAATTAAATACTTAGAAATATTAAATTAATTTACAAAAAGTAGGTAGGAGAAAAAAATGAACAAAGAACAAATGAGACAAATAGAAAATGGAAAGTGAAATGATGGCCTTTAACCTCAAAGTGTCAATAATTACATTAACTAAAGTAGCACCAAACATACAAATTTAAAAACAGAGATTGTCCATTGTATAAAAAATGAAAGGCGGATATATATAGTTTTTTTAAAGGAAATGTCATTAAATAAGTAGACATTGAGGGTCAAAAGTAAAATAATAGGGGGAAAACAGGAAAAAATAACAACCTGGCATGTAAGTGGCCATATTAATAGCAGACAAAATAGATGCTAAGACAAGAAGTATTAGAGATATAGAAGGACATTTCATAATTATAAAGGAATTAATTTGCCAAAAAGACATGACAGTCATTAATGTGTATGAACCCAATAATAGAGGTTCAAAATACATGCAGCAGAATATAAAAAGAGAAATTAGAGTGGAAGGTTCTAAAATTTCTCCTAAGTCATTGAAAGAACAAAGAGATAGGAAAAAGGTATGTCGAAGATTTGAGTAGTAGTACCCACCAACATAGAACACTATATCCAACAATGGGAGAATACTATTTTTTTACAAATATACATGTACTGTCCACCAAGATAGTGCATATGCTGAGCCTTAAGACAATAATTTTTGAAACTCAGATTGATATACAACATGTTCTCTGATATGTTTCGGTTTTATTTTTGGTTCTGGGTAGGTGAGATTGTGGGTTAAATAAGTTATATGTGGGTGAGGTGTTAGTGGACCCCAGAAAATCAATCCAAGTGCCTATTACATTTTTCTACAGTTTAAAAATACCCAAACAAGAAGATCAAAAACTATCTTAGTAAGCAAAATGAATAAATAATGTATATATAAATATATACACAAGTATATGTATGTGTGTGTATAGACATTTTAAAAAGACCATCCTTTCACTAAGGAAGACATGAGAAAGACATAGTCCCACTGACTTTTATTCAGTGAAACCTTATGTCTACACATAAGACAACATAGAGGCCACGGGCTTTCCTTTCTTTTATCCTTCAGACCATTCCCAGGAACACTGACAGATCATCAGACTATTGCACCAAAGCTCTAATATAGGTAGTAATTGACTTTGTTTTTTTGGACCATCATCACCTACAAACAAAAGAATTCTTAATTTGCTTATATTATCTTTTTTCCATCTCTGCCAAAATATTAAGAAAATTACATTAAGATTCAGGTATTTTTTTCTACTTTTCATAGAACAGGGCTATGCTACAGTTTATGAGCAAAGCAAATTGTCAGTTGCTTTTAACTCTTTATGTAAACAGAAAAGAGTTGTTTGAGGTGGTTGTTGCTTTTTAAGAAAAATTGCATCTGTATGCTTTCAGTATAATCTTGAATTCAAAATTTGATTTTGTAATCAACAAAGTTTCAGTTGAAATTCTGAAAACAGTATGAGTAAATGCTGTTACTGTTTTCTTCCTCTCTCTCTTTTGAGCATATGTTATATGTAAATTTGAAGGTGAAATCTTGGGCAATTCATAGATCAAGTGATGGAAATTATATTATAATCAACATTTTTGAGTTTTTGTTTCCTAACTGTGCTATTATGTGTATATGCAGAACGTAAAGTGGAGGACCTTCTAAGAATAAGGCATGATAAGTAAATTTAACCTTGAAAATGAATTGTCTCTTCAGTTATTCTATAGCCTCTTGTGAATGTTTACATAATTTATAAAAGAACTGCTTGAGAATGTGCTGGAGAACCTAGGGAAATATTGTTTTTAAAAAATAACCTTAACATTTAGCATCATCTATGTTGTATTGATTTTCCTAGCAGAAATTTCATAAAGCCAAATTGCCTGTACATGTTTTCCAGCATGTAATATTTGAAAAAAATCATTCCACCAGAAACAATGATAAATGTATTCTTCTATAACTCACCATGGCCATAGCCATTAATATGGCTTCAACAGCATGAATATTGGTGCAACAACCAGTAGGTGGGTACAAGATCAAACCACAATTACCATCAGATATGTTTGCCCAACTCTTCTTCAACCCTTATAAAAAAAAAATCCTGTTTGAACTTTTTGTTGCCATCATTATCTCAGCACACAAATCTTCATATTCCTCTAGTGTTGAGTTTGTGTTTAGTATGAGACCTGGGGGTACTAGAGGGCATTCGATGGTATGTCCCTGCTCTACTCTCAGATTTCCTCAGCCCATGAATATACATGTTTCAGAGGACACATCTCTCCCAGTTCTTGCCTAGTCCCTCAGCAGTAAACTTATTGCTTATTATTGCAAGGTTACTCACTGCTGGTAACTGGGGTTGTTTATGATTCTCCTGATCTAGGCCTACTGTTAGGTAAAATCTGTGCAGTGTGCCTTGGGGACAGGACCTTCTCAGCATGCCTGCATCCATTCCCATGGCAACCAAACTTCCTCTTTTTCTGGTAGTTCCAAGGACAGCTCTCTCTGGTATATTGCCCTGATGCCAATCTTTCTTATGAGCATACAGTAAAAGCCCATGGAAAAGACTTTGCAAATGACCGTGAATTCCCTTTGAAAATGGGTCTTCCAGTTATTCTAAATTGATATGCTAGGCCACACTTAGCCTTTAGGAATTTGTTGAAATTTTAGCTATTTCTTCTTAGCTTCTTCATGGAAGCCTCTTCTTTCACCTAAACTCTGCCTAGATGAAACAATTCATGTGCCCTCTCTCTACTCCAAGGGGCTGGTCACTCTTTGAGATTCAGTTCCTTTAGCTGCCTTGCAACTTCAGTTCTCTGATGGGTTTAAGAAAAGATAAGGAAGCAACATTTTTCGGTGGCTTACTACAGCCTAAAGCAGAAGTGGAACCAACAGCTGCTCATTATTGTCTAAAATGAAACATTCTTGAAACTTACTTTAAAAATTTTAAGTCAAAGTATAATAGTCTCAGTGAGTTGAAATAAAATGGAGAAGAATAATGTCTTTGCCTACAGTGATTTCTCTGACTTTTTCCTGAAAAGGTTGGGAGAAAAACATTGCCTTAGGCCAAATATTCAGCTGCTGAGCACTAAAAGCAGGGTATTAGAGGCATTCCCTCTAGCTTCTCATACCCAGGGATGCCCAACTTAAAGTCCTGATTAGCCAGTAGTAAGCAGTGAAGAATTTTATGTGAGATAAACTCCCTACACTAGTTAAAATTGTATGGTTTGCACAAAAGCGTGGGAATCTCTAACCTGGAAAGATTTAAGTTATAGAGTAGCTTTTTGTGTAAGACCCGTATGGGCTTATACAGGCAAACCAAGGCATTTGAAGAGATAAATGGAATGGGCCTATATGACCTGAAGATCCAAATTCACTCCTACAGGATGGCCAACAAAAGTGGCAGCAATATATTCAAAGGGCTCTTGATTAAAGCACTTATGCTTGGGATGTATTTCTAAGATGGTCAACTGGACATAGGTAGTATGTGCATCCTCCACAGAAAGAAACCATATAATAAGAAGATTATCACATTTTGAGCAGTTTGTCTAGGAGAAAAATGCTAGGATTCACCAGAGAAGTGAAGGGAAGCACCAAAAGTGGGTAAAGAGAGAGTTCAAGGCAACTTGCCTAACTGGGGTCTAGCTAACAGCCAGAAGAAGCTTCTGGATGCAGTAAACAGCAAGAGGGAAGCCCCTGGGGATTCCATTCTCCAAGATGAGCTTTTACAATCTTGGCAACAAGAGAACCCCCTGACCTATACAAGTCCTGGGCATTCCACGAGTAACTACTTGAAGTTAGCACAGGGGTGTTGCACAAGAAAGGGGACCTATGTGGCATTTGAGCCTAGAGCAGCTTGCGCCACATACCATTCTAAAAGCTTTGATGTGGGGAACCCTGGGTATGCTTGTAGCCACTGTGCAGCTCCAAGGAGGGATAGCAGAGCCCAGGTACTCCCATACACCCTTGGGAAAGTCCCTACCATTCTGTTGGGAACTGTTTATAAGACTGGGATATCAGGGGACAGCAGTTATTTCTGTTTACTGATAATATGATCTTATACCTAGAAACCCTAACAATTCCTCCGAAAGACTCTTAAATTTGATAAATGAATGCAGCAAAGTCTCAGGTTATAAAATCAATATACAATAATCAGCAACATTTCTATATACCAACAATGACCAAGTGGAGGAAAACAAATCAAAAACTCAATTCCATTTATAACAGCTAAAAAAAAAAAATACCTAGGAATAAATTTAAACAGGAAGTGAAAGATTTCTAGGAGGAAAATTACAATCACTAATTAAAAATCATAGACAAAATAAACAATGGAAAAACATTCTAAGCTTATGGATTGGAAGAATCAATATTGTTAAAATGATCATACTATACAAAGTAATCTACAGCTTCACAAAATTTATTTCAAAATACTGTCATTTTTCACAGAATTAGAAAACCAATTTTTTTTTGAGACAGAGACTCAAGCTATTGCCCTGGGCAGAGTGCTGTGGCATCACAGCCCACAGCAACCTCCAACTCCTGGGCTCAATCGAGTCTTCTGCCTCCACCTCCCAAGTAGCTGGGACTATAGGCACCCGCCACAATGCCCAGCTATTTTTTGGTTGCAGCCGTCATTGTTGTTTTGAGGGCTCAGGCTGGATTTGAACCTGCCACCTCAGGTATATGTGGCTGGCGCCCTAGCTGTTTGAGCCACAGGTGCCAAGCCAGAAAAAACAATTTTAAAATTCATGTAGAACCAAAAACAAGCCTAAATAGCCAAAGCAATCATAAGCAAAAAGAACAAACTGGAGGCATCATACTACCCGACTTTAAATTATACTACAAGGATATAGTAACCAAAATAACCATAAGATAGAGACATAGATCAATAAAGAATAGAGAAAACAGACACAAAACCATGTGTTAATACCTATGACCAACTGAACTTCAACACAATAGACAAAAATATACACTGGTTAAAGGACATATGATTCAATAAATTGTGTTGGGAAAATTGGATAGCCATATGCAGAAGATTGAAACTAGATCCCTGTCTCTCATTAGATGGAAAAGTTAATTCAAGATGGATTAAGACTTCAATATAAGACCTGAAACAATGAAAATCATAAAAGAAAGAGTAGGAACAACTCTTTTGAACATTGGCCTAGACAAAGAGTTTAGGACTAAGAACTCAAAAACAAATGCAACAAAAACAAAATTAGGCCAATGGGACTCAACTAAACTGAAAAGTTTCCGCACAGGAAAAGAAATAATCAACAGAGTAAATAGACAACCTACAGAATGAGAGAAAGTATTTGCAAACTATGTGTTCAACAAAAGACTAATCTCCAGAATCTATAAGTAAATTCAAATAATTCAGCAAGAGAGACAAACAACCTCATTAAAAAATGGGGAAATGACATGAACAAGTATTTTTCAAATGAAGCTATGTAAATGGCCAATAATATAGGATAAAATGTTCAATATCACTAATCATTAGGCAAATGCAAATTGAAACATGATGAGATGACATCTTAGTCTGATTAGAATGGGCATTGATAAAAAGTCAAGAAGCCCCATAGATGTTGGTATGGATGTAATGAAAGGGGAACACTTACATACTGTTGATGAGAATGCAAATTAGTACAATTCCTATGGAGATCAGTGTACAGATTTCTCAAAGAACTAAAAGTACATGTATCATTCATTCTTACAACCCCATACTGAGTATCTACCTAAAAGAAAAGAAATAATTATATCAAAGATATTCACACTCATATGTTTATCACAGCACAATTTACAATTCCCAATATATAGAATTGGCCTAAGTGCCCATCAACCAATGAATGGATAAAGAATATATGTGAGATACACACACACACACACACACACACACACCACGGAGTACTACTCATCAATAAGAAAGAATGAAATACTGTTTTTTTGCACCAATTTGGGCGGAACTGGAGGCCATTATCTTAAGTAAAGTAACTCAAGAACAGAAAAATAAATGCTACACATTCTCACTTATAAGGGGGAACTAAACAGTGGATACACGAGGTCATACAGAATGGTGTGATGGACATTGGAGATAATTAGGAGGAGAAGGTGGGAGGGGTGAGGAATGAAAAATCACCTGTGGAGTAAAATGTGTACTGCTTGGGTGATGAGTATGCCAAAAGCCCGGACTCCGTCACTATACAAAATATACATGTAATAGAATTTAACTTATACCCCCTAAACTATTAAAATAAAAATAAATAAATAAAACAAAACACTTACATTTGCCTAGATAGACAAAGTACCCTAGTAGGGATTTCCCTTTCTAGCTGGTCAGTGAATTTGGTTACTAAATGTGCAGAAATACAATAAGATCATAAACAAATAAAAAATAGATGATTAATAAGCAAAATGATTTTAAAAATCCTCTCCTTTTCATGCATTGAAATCTTCTTCAAAAATTGATTCATTCACTTAACAAATATGTAGTAACTACTTACTATGATCCAGATACTTCCTGGGGATGTTGTAATATATCAAACACAAAACAAAGATCTTTACCTGTAGTATGGAGTATTCATTCTAGTAATGGTAGAGACAATTAGACAATGTATGTAATAAATAAGCATATAATATAATAAAAGTTGTAAGTGCTTCTAAAAAAATGACCAAATAAGGGGAATCAGAAATGGTAGGGGTGGTAAGTTTTAAGTAAAGTCATCCATCAGTGTAGACTTCAGTGCAGAGGTAATATTTGAGCAAAGACTTGGAGGAGGTAAGGGAGCTAGCCATGCAGATAATTTGGGAAAGAATGTTCCTGGGAAAGGGAACAGTGAGCAGAAAGACCCAGGGTGGGAATGTGCTCTATGTGTTCCAAGAACAGTAGGAAGATCAGCAAAAGGAGAGTGGTAGAAGTGGATGTAGAGAGGCAAGGGACAGAAATCGCAGGCCAAGTAAGGGCAAGTAGCATGGTTTATCTAGACACATTGTTTCTAATCCCAGTGCTGAATCCCTCTTCTATTGGTGAATGATCCCTCTTTTTCTGTATCTGGCTTTTTAAATAAGGAAGATATTTATGATGTTCATGCTGACACTCACCAGACACTGTCTGCTTTGAAACAGCATAGTGCAGACCCAGATTTATAAAACAAGAATTAACAGAATAGTAGTTACCAGGTAATTGAAGCAGGTCACAGTATGGAAACCTTGAAATAAAGGCAGGTCAGCAAATTTAGTTGCTGTGTAGAAATACAATAAGATCATAAACAAAAACAGATTATTAGTAAGAAAATGGCAAAAAATTCAGTCTTATTAGTCATCACCAAGATATAATCATCCACTACTGACATAGATTATTTGTATATAATCTAGTTTCATATACTATAAATTTGACATACTGTTATCTAGTGTTACCAAAGGTGAGGGAACAGAAATTCTCCTACCATGTAATTGGGAACATAAATAAGTTGCACCTCCACTGGAGGACAATTGGTAATACGTCATCAGCTCTTTTAAATGACCTTTTCATAACCAGTTTTCTGGATTAACCAACACTCACCAGACTCTCTACAAAGCACACTGAGTGATCCTTCCACATACTGAACACTCAAAGCTAGGAAACAGCTTTCAAATTCACACAAACACTACTGCTTTCTCAATGGTTAGTACCCAAAGAGGTTTATCTACCAAGAGTCAGGTATGTTCTTACTAAACTTATTTATCTCAGTCATTGTATTCATAATTATAGTTGTTATTTAATAATAATATAGAGAGAAGGGAAAAGGTAATTTTTTTCCAATGGAAACCAAGCGCTTTGAAAAGAATCAATGAATATAAATTTCAAAAGAAGAAGAAAAAGAAAATTGCTGTCACATTAGTTCTGGAGGAGACCAATTTAAAACAGAATTGAAAAAATCTTCAAGACTTGCTTTTCAAGGACTTTATCTCTCCATTTTAAACAAATTGAAATGAGAAGCATAAATGATTTGCTTCATTGTAGTTGTGATTTATGAAAGAATGATGATTCAGAACATCAGTCAGTAGAATTTACTAATAGAAAATAAGACGAAGAAACCAAAACCTTAGCCCAATGGCAAAATACGGGCAAGTAAAAGAACACAAAGTAAATAAAACATAAGAGATCGGTGTGTATCATTTTTCAAGAGTTTCCTCTTTAAACAACTTATTTCAACTAATCTATCACTTACGTTAGGTAAAAAAAGTTATCATGTATACATCAGAAACCTTTAGAGTATACAATCGTAGTTTCCAGTCTGATAATGATGATACATCAGACAAATTCAAACTAAGAGACATTCTACAAAATAGCTACCTGATACTCTTCCAAAGTATCGTGGTCATGAAAAGTAATTTGAAAAATTTAAGGAGACATGACAACTAAATGCAACATGGCTTTAAGACATGGATTCTGGAACAGAAAAAAGATAATGATGTAGTTGCTCAATTAATAGTGTTTACCAATTTTAACTTCTTAATACAGGTAGTTGTACCATGTATAGGATGTTAACATTAGAAGAATATGGATGATGGGTATATATAAACTTTCTATACTGCTCTTAAAACTCTTTTATAAGTCTAAAATTATTTTTGAGTAAAAAATACATATATGAAAAATACCCTCTACAGAGTTCCAGAAATTCTGTAACTAATAATATATCCTAAGGAATTAAAGAATATGCAAAAATTTAGCCACAAGATGTTGATTGGCAATAAGCTAAAGGTACAAAACAGATGATTGATTAAATTAATTAAGGCTTTCAATCAGTGAAATATTCCACAGTTACTAAAATAACATTTTAGATGTATAATTATATGAAAAAACATTATAATATACTACTAAGTAAAAAAGTAGATTTGAAAATAGTTTATGGAGTATGAGTCCATTCAAATGTATGAGTATAAATACACTCCCACAGAAAAATGTACTCACAGTCACACAAACATGCATAGAAACATTTCTGGGAGGCCAAAGATATTATATTCATAGGGATTATCTCTAGATTTGGGCATTGGTGCTGCTTTATTCTCCCCCAATTTAATATTTATTGTATTTTTCATTTAACTGTGTCCATTGAAATGGAATGTCAAATGTTTTTTCTTTCTTTCCTTACAGAGGTAGAAACTTCCATTTTTCTCTCTCTCTCTCTCTTCCTCTTCCTCTTCCTTACCGGCCACCCACCCTCCTTCCTGCCTCCTTTTTTCCTCCCTTTCCTTCTCTCTCCCTTCCAGTTATCTCCTTTCTTCCTTCATTTCTCAAGAGAAACTACTGCCATTATCCATATTTTTGAGATTGCTTAAGGGAATTATATTTGTATATATGAGTGGCTTCCTGGGATATAAAAGGACAGAAGCTCAAACCACTTCTTCTCAAAACTCAAGATTATTAAAAACTCATTAGAGTAGATTAAGATAGCCACAAAAGAAGCCCCCCCCAAAAAAAAGAAGAAGAAAAAAGAAATCGGCAAAGAAGAAGCCACAGAAACAAAGTCACCATGAAGATAGATAAAAGCAAAGCCTAAGTAGCATGACAGGAGAAGAGTAGTTCTACATAGGTGAGGGGGGTCAGGTTTTTCCCAAATCAGTCTTTCCATGTGCAGGCTTATGTCTTCTGGAAATTACTATGTGTGTAAATCTACAGAGCTAGAATATTGGAATCTCAGGATGATTTTTCATGGGACATCGTTGTCCTGATAGAGTACTAAGAAGAGTTTTGGGGAGAAAAGTGATACCTCTCTGAAATCTTCAAAAATCGCTGGATAATGATCTGCACTAGTTAGTACAAATCTACTAAGCTTTAGTATAAAGCTTAAAGTTCATTATCATGATTCTTATCCTAGACACATTAAAAAAATTATTCAATTGTATTTGTTAAAGCATGGTAAGGCAGACTTTATTCAGAATCATCACAATATACAGCATAAGAGCCACTGAAACAAGATCTTGTAGTGAGGGAGAAAGACTGGATAAGTGGGGATTTATAGACAAGGAATGGGGTGGAGGTCAGTTGATGGAAAATTACTAAGAGGAAATCAAGGGTCAGAAGATTCTGGCTAAACCAACCTAACAGCCTTCAAAGTGAACAAAAACCAAGATGATCAAACACTTCTTGGCAGATAATGGAAGATGAAGAACATAATCAGATATCAGGAGTGTTCAGATATTGAAGGCTGAGGTAGAGAAATCTTGCTAAAGTAACTAGAAGGGATTTTATAAAATTAGATTTTACAAAGAAGTGCACGGATGGTGTTGGAGGAAGTAGTGTTTTTTAAAAGAGTAACCAACATTTGCTGGCATTTAAGGCTAAGATTGCCAGATTTAGCAGAGTAAAATACAGGATGCCCAGTTAAATCTGAATTTCAGATAAACAATGAATAATTTTTTTTTCATATAAGTGTGCCCTAAATGTCACATGGGACAAATTTGTACTAATTTGTTCATTATCTGAAATCCACACTCTAGCAACCCTATCAGGTAATGACTCCAAATCCCCACAGTAGCAGGATGAGCATATATTAATACTTCCTTTTTTAACTTAAAGTGTTATTAAAGAAAATATTGTATTGGAAAACATTTGAGTTAGACTTCGTAGCATCTCTAATGCCTTAGCAAGTAGATAGCACCAAAAAAATAAAAATAAAAAAGATAAGGGAAGGCACCTAAACTCAGACACTCTTCTAATAAGAGTAGTCCTATTATCCGTCACTAAGAGTCACTACATATTGGATTTAAAGAACTTTTAACCACAGGAATTGGTTTGGGTATTGTTTAATTGCAAAAATATATATAAAAGCAATAGAGCTAGCAACAAGACAAAAAGAAACCCTTGGAAGGGCCAGCTCATGGAGTACTCTTGGGTGAATGTCATGGAGAAAGAGATTGGATTTTTTGTGAAGTGAAATATAATACAATGCCAGGAAATGTGGTTCACCACTGGGGGTAGTTATTCCATTCAAGCTGTAAATTAAGATACCTCCAATTACATTTACCATAATCATTTGCAATATAGAGTAGGGTCCTTAAAAAACCAAAGAAATTAGCTAAGCTTTTCAAAGCCAACTATTTAGATAAGAAAAGGGGGGGAAGTCTAATAATAGGTAACTGATGTCAGGGCAAGCAAATAGGGAATTCAGAAAACTATGTCTTAACACCTCCACCACAAAAACTCAGAAGAGCCTCATTCCAAGACAAGAAGTATTTGACGTCTTAATTTCCTGCCAGAGGGAGATAGTGAGCAAACTCAGGCCTCCCTGGGGTTGCAAATGACGCTGGGTACATTGTCATAGAAACCTTTGTTTTCCAAATGTCTAGACTTATGTGTGGCATATAAATCATTAAAACTGTGTAGGAAGAATTGATATTACAACTAGAGTCCTAACATAAATATAGGTTAAAGTTATTAAGCTTTCTTCAATAACAAAGCATACTAAGCCACTTGGTAGCCATGATTTCATTTATAATACAATGACTAACTAGGCTCTTAATAAAAGTGTTTGGTTTCGTTTTTTGGGTTTTTTGATAGGAATTGGAATGTAATGAATTGTAATAAAAGGGCCAGAAACAAACTTGAAGGGATCATTGACTGCCACCTGTATAAAGACCAACAGGACAGGAAAAGTGAGCTAGGCAAATATTTAACTTGTCTCTATGTGTTCTTACCCCAGGTTTTAGAAGGGCTTAGCTGGGCAAATGTGTTCTTGCTTGGTGGTCTAGCAAGGAACACACACAATGACAATGAGTTTTTAGTTTTGCCATGTTTTCTTCAGCAAGTGTAGAGTTCCTTCTGGAGCTGGTAAAGCTAATTAAATAATTCCTAAGTCTTTACCTTGCATTCTATCTGCAAATATGCACATGTCCTTTATATATGTTCCTAGGTACATATTTGCTAGGAAATATTTAAAAGAGTTTAAATCTATTACCAAATTATTGAAATTAATTCACTCAAGCATTTCTCAGGGCCTACTATGTGCTAAGATTTTCTTTATAAGTTAAAAAAAAATTTTGATGAAATTAAGCAGTCCCTCTGTTAGGAAAATGTCTCAGCATGTCTATGAGAATTGTATTAAAAAATAATAGCAAAACTAAGAGCAATCCAAAAGTTCATCAGTAATCAATACATAAATAAATTGTAGAATATTCATATAGTGAAACATTATTCATGACTGAAATTAATGAATTCGACCAATACTCATCAACATAAATGAATCTCAAAATCATCTTGTTTTCATCAAGAAAACTCACAGAAAAATATGTACAATATGATTGAATTTGTACAAAACTTAAAACATAGGAAAACTAAACAATATAATGATGTTTAAGGTAAATACCTAGATGCCAAAACTACAAAGAAAAGGAAAAAGAATAAAAGTTTGAGATAGAGCTTAGCACTGGGAGAGAGTAAAAGGGATGCATTTGGCAAGGCGCCTCTGAGTTGCTAATCATGTCCTATTTCTTCATACTGAGAGATGGTTGCAGAGGTATTTATTTTATCATTTAAATGCCACAGATAGGTTTTATATACTTCTTTATATTCATATATATTTAAAAATTTTAAACCACTAATTAAAAAATAATATTAAATGAATTCTCTACTGGGAGATATTTTTTCTATTTGAATATCTCAGAAATACCAAATCTATAAAAAATAAATTATGTACCCTACTTTAGGGTAGGGTAGATAATTCATTAAAAGAACTTTCTCTAAGGATTCTCTAGGTAAATATTCAGACATTGAAATGCAATAGATAATTTAGATGATCGCTGTTGTTGGGGGAATGTGGAGAATGGGGGATCTCTCTGGGGAATCTCTCTGAAGAAAATCTGTCACCTATTTTTGGCTTGAAGATAGTCACATCTCATTCAATAAGAAACTCATGTTTCCTTTTAGTATCAATTTTAAAAGAGATAATGAGTTAACTGAGATGACATCCCACTACACGTGATTATAGTATCTATTAGCTGATGGTAATCAGCTGAATGTCAAACAAAATTAGGGCACAAAACTGACTGGATAAATCATTGACCCCATTACACAGATGGTGACACTTTGATGCAGAGCTTGCCTGTATTAAAAACCTAGTATTAGAGATTTTTTGAAAATTTTATTAGTGCACTTAATTCTCAGACCAGTTTTTCTATTGTAGTAAGAAAGAGAAAAAAATGTGAAATA
>NW_003852517.1:742938-750983 GCF_000181295.1 Otolemur garnettii
CATTGTCTAGTTGCAAGAAATAGAATTTCACTTGTACTAGCTTACGCAAAGCTGTTTCAGAGGACAAGATGTGCAGGATGTCCAGGAACAGTAAAGCAAGTTGGCAAACCCTCCAGCACAAATACTTTCCCAGCTCTGCTCTTTGTGCTATCCGCATTCCTTTTCTCTTTTTCTATGTGCAATTTCCTTGTACTTTTCTGTGCATAAAAGATAGAATCCTCCATTTCTGAATCTACATTATTTTCCAAAACCAGCTTCTACAGCCACCCACCTAAAATTTCTAAATTACATTTTCAAACCCTAGATCATCCCCTAATATCAATCAACTTTACCAGAATATTAGATTCCCATGTCCATTTTTATATGGATTAATTTTTCAGGTCCATTTTTACAAGAATTGAGGGAGAGATATTTCTGAGAATGAGAAATAGACACGTTCTTTAAGATGAGGACAGTGAGGGTAGGAAGGGAAGAATAGCATCTTCTCTAAAAGGGTCTTAAGTCATTGTAATAGTCTGCTAAGGTTTGACTTTGGGTAATATGCTAGCCACTCTATATGTTCCAAAGTTCAATTTCAAATGAATTTATAATATTTATATCTGTATTTTATTCATGTAAAGTTTTATTCATTTTTTTAGTAAAAATGTATTTAAAAAGATAAGCATTGTTTTATAAATGAAAATATCCCTGCAAACTCATAGGCCTGGAAAAAAGCTAATTAACATAAAATATCTACCACTAGGACATGTGAAAATAACAAAAGTCACCCTGGGACTATAAAAGAAGATGGCAGGTTATCAATTCCAGATAACCTTGATGGGACCACATCCAAGGAGATGCTGCAAGTCTCCTCTAGAGAGGAGACTGTGGTGTTTTGCTGTATTGTCTAAGATGGAGAGGCAGGCTGAGAGCAGACCTCAATGTATTAGGTATATTGGTGAAAATGATGCACAAGAAAATGAGCAATAGAAACCATTTTCTTATATAAAAATAAAATTTGCATTATTATGCATAGAGAGACATATGCAATTTTGCCAAATAAAGAAAAAGACCTATTAAGAGGGTATTTTATCTTCTTTTTTACTGTGATCTTAGGAGTAAATTTTCTACTCTTTGGTTTCTCATCTTTATTCCAATAGTACCTTCCTTAGCTTTCAACCTGGATAGTTAATTAAACAAAAGATAGTTGTGTGAGGCATTTATTTGCAATTGAAATCTATTCATTGTGAATCATGTCTTAATAGCTTGGCTTTGAACATTTAATCATATGAACTTTTTTTAGGCAAAGGAGATATAAAAAAATACAGGCTAGGTGAAAGACTCTTTCTAAGAAAGCTAAATTCAGTGAATTAGTAAAGAGGTTTAGAAGTGGGGGCAGTGTAAATAAAGTATTAATCTGGCAATCACTGAATATCATTCAAACTAGAAGATGTTAATTATACTATATTTCAATATTATCTGTACTTCTTTTGAGTTTATTGAGTTGATTGGTTTTAGGAGATGGAAGTCATGGGCTAATAGCTTTTTAAATATATAGATGTTCTTCTATAGCCAGAACTTCAAATTTTGTATATCCCTCCAATCTGGAGAATGTGTGTTATAGACTAGCCCCAAATAATATTGGGTAAGATACAGCAAAGAGCCCTGAGAATTTTAAAAACTATGTCTGAACAATCTATTTCTAAACAAAAGGAACAGAACATAAATTCAAACAAACTTGTTTATCAGGTAATCACTTGCTTAATTTAACATTTTACTAAATTCAAAATATGGCACCCAGACCAGCAGCATAAGCACGACCTAGGAATTTGGCAATGAAAAATTTTTAAGTCTATCCCAAACCTACTGAATCAGAAACTCTGAGATTGGGGCCCAGCCATTTTAACAAAGATTCCAGATGACTCCAAAGCACATTGAAGTTTGAGAACCATAGCTTCAAACCAATCTAGTCTAATGACCTTTACAAGGGGAAAATCTAGGCTATTGATAAAGATAAATTCCTTATCAAAACACCTGAAAACATGATTTTAAGCCTTGATGGATTAACCATTCAGCCTAGCATATAAGGATTAACAAAATAATTACAATTCAGTAGCCTTTAACACATTATACTATTTAGATAAAAGAAGGCAAGTCTCCATTTTTCAGGTGAAAAGTATTACAATAGTATAATAATTTTTGTTTTGCTATTGAATATTCTAATTATGGAATTCTCATAACAATGATAACACTGCAGAAATGAAATTCTGGTAATGACTGGGAATGCTTATTTAATGAGACTGTCTAATTCCAGAACTCAAATTGAAATTTCAGAGCAAGTTTTTCCTAGGTCTAAAGATTTTTATACTGGCATTCTATGCTCCATGAGGTCATCTTTTATTTGTATCTCATTTTTCTCACCTTCCCATTTTTCCCACGCATGAAACCTCTGAGAACTTCAAAAGATGTTATGAATGTTAGTTAATGTAAAGGAATTAATTACTATCCATCTTATGACCTAATTCCTCTGTTTGTTTTTCCTCCATTTCTCTCCTGTGCTTCTCTGATCCCCTTTATTGGTCTATCAGAGTCCTCAGAGGCTACTAGTACTATTGTCCATGGATTAATGAGACTAATTATAGATTAGAAAAGTGATTTTAGTTACAGAGGATATTAAAAAAACTTTTATAAGTCTTTTAAAATGTGTACTTGGACAGTTGTTTAGGCCTAATCAAGCTTCTTGCAGATAAATGGCCAATTATAAAATAGGCTCATTTAAATTACATTGTTCTGAAGGAGGATTTTAAATACACTGCCATTTATAAAGAAAATGAACTATTACTTGGATTAGGAAGAAAAAAGGCATTGAAGACAAAGGCAGAAAAACACATTCCCACTTACATATATATCTTTGGAAACTACATGTTTAGAAAAAGTCCATTTTGGGTTATTTGTGATATAATAAGAAATCTATATCTATACATCAAGATATCTACATCTATCTATCTATCTGTCTATCTATCTATCTATCTATCATCTCTGCCCTTGTTCTCTGGCAAACAACTCCTAAAACCCTTGGTATCTCAGAAGTGGCAAGTATCTTTTTGTATACTGATGAAAAGAGTGATGACCGTGGCCTCCTGGATAACCTCAGGATGGTTTCTGGTTGTCAGGGAAACAACCATGTGATTAGAAGGTTGAAACTTTCAGCCCCACCCCACCTTTGGGGAGGGGAGAGGAGTTGAAACCTAAATTGATCAGGAATAGCTAATCAATCATTGATTAATCATCAATCATTCCTACATCACAAAACCCCATAAAAAGCCAAGAGGATAGGATATGGAGAGCTTCTGGGTTGGTGAATATTTGGAGACACAGAATACCAGAGAGGGCATGAAAGCTCCCCACCCCTTTCACCATTGCTTGCCCTATGTATCTCTCCCATCTGGGTTTTTCTAAGTGGTATCATTTTGTAATAAACAGGTAGAAATAAATAAAATATTTTCCTGCATTCTGTGAGCCATTCTAGTAAATGATCAAACCTGACAAGTGGGCCTTAGTAACCTCTGATCTGTAGCCAACTAGGACCCTATGGACCTACCATCTGTGGCTGGCATCTGAAGTGGGGGCAGTCTTGTGTGACTGCATCCTTAACGTGTGGGGTCCATCAGAATTGAATTGAATTATAGGACACAATGCTAGTGTCTGAGAATTGATCAGTATCAGAGAAAGTTCCTTTCACATTTGGTGAACAGAATGAAGTATTAAGTATTGTGAGTGTGATTATGGAAGAGAAAGAAGTTTGTTTTTTACATTTTTTCACTTATAATTTTTTTTCTTTTTAGGCTTACAAATAAAAAAAGAAATTTTCCTTTTCTTTGCCTGTACATATTCTTAGTTATTTTTCTTCAACTTTGAAAAATAACTTTAACTTTTCAGTCATCAGAATCAGAAGGCAAATCAACTTTTTTTTATAACTTACCCAGTCTCTGATATCATAAGTAACATGAAGCAGATGAAGACAGTAGAGGATATAATGCTATTATTACAATATTTAGCCAAAGATCCAGAAATACCAAATTTTGTAGCAGTAGCTACCCTTCATTATAGGAGGGGTGACATATTGATTCATTTAGTCAGCACATTTAATAAGCACCTATTATTTGCCAGATTTTAGGGATTCTAGCAAATAGAACAAAACACATTTCTTCTCTCATAGAACTGATACTTTACTTGGGCCAACAGATCACAAATAAATATACCATTTTAAAATATTTAATGCATCAGAGAGCAAAAAGTACTAAGATGAAAATACATTCAATTAAGGGTCTAGAAAGTGAGTGGAGGGTGGCGCCTGTGGCTCAACAGAGTAGGGTGCCGGCCCCATATACCGGAGGTGGCAAGTTCAAACCCAGCCCCAGGCCAAAAAAAAAAAAGTGAATGGGATAAAGTGGACAAGGAAAAGTACTTTTTTAATGTAAGGTGGTGAGATTAGGAAAGGGCTCTTTGAGAAGGCATCAGTTATAAAGAGCAATTATACATTGAGAGAAGATGCTTTATGAAGTTGAGGCTTGGGCATAAGGAGTTAGTGAGGGAGGCAGACGTAAAAAAGATGAAGTATTAGGAAGCCAGGAGCTCTATCACTAAAGGCTTTGTGAAACAAGGTTAATCCCTTTTATTTCATTCTGAATGAGATAGACAAGGCAACATTGGAGTTGTGAGAGACGAAACATGCCACAGGTTTTTAAATGATCATTCTGGCTTCTGGATTAGCAGCAAAATTGGAAGCAAGGACATCGGTCAGGAAGCCATTATTAACATAATAGCCCCGGCAAGAGGTGATGAAGACTTGGATGCAGGTGATGAACACTGGTCAGGTTTTGGACATATTGAAAAGTAGAGGCAAGTGAGTTTACTTATGGATTAGATGAAGGGAGTGAAGGAACAGGAAGAATCCAGGGCCATTCTGGGTTTGAGAACTGGAAGAGTGAAAGCTCAGCAAAGAATATGCTCCTGATGGCAGCAGCAAGAGAAAATGCTTAATTAGTAGTGAAAACTTTGACTTTTTGGAGTATCTTGTCACATTTCTTGAAGGATAACTTACCAGGAGAAGGAAATAACTGACAAGAGAGCAATGCCCAGAAAGAGTGAGATCCATGTCTATCATAGCAGCATATGAGAGCAAGATATAAGCAGGACATCCATGGGCCACAAGGACAGGTGTCACGGGGAACCTTCATGTAACCTAGTAGACAATGGACTCCTCAGCATCAGACAACTTCACATACAGGTCAGAGTTGGAGATAAGGAAAATAAAGAAAATGGAAGACATCATAACAATAATAATAATAAAACATACCCAGGGGAACCTTTAAAAATCACTGTGGGAAGGTTTACTGGGGGGCTAGAGGTTCTGCTCTAGATATGGAAAAGAACAATCAAAACAAAGATTAAAGTTAGTTTAATACTTATTTCACTCAGATGGAAGTTCACTTATATAGGATTTTCTTACTTGTTTCCTTTATAGTAGAGATTTTATAAATGAAAAATGGAGACTTGTTTCTGCTATTGTCCATTTTCACTAATGGAACATCCTGGAATTACGACTCTATGATATCATATTGAAAACAAAAAGTTTGAAAGCGGCACAAAACATGATTTAAGCTGTCTAACGCCTTTCTTTCCAAATGATTTTATCAGTGAAATATATATACACACACCATCAATATGTATTTCAGCACTGATAAGAAACAAATTAATTTCTACATGATTTTCTTTATTTTGGTATCTCTTATGCAAGTGATTTGTGATCATCTCCAATCAAATGTATAAAGATAGCCTGCTAACAGCTTCATTTTAAATAGGTATGTTCTAAGATACATTACTTCTATACGTTTATAATATACATAGTGAATCCTGCAAGTAGTATTTGAAATGACTACAAATATAGTGAAAGAGAGATAAGAGGCTTTTCATACCCTATCTAGGAATATAAATCCCTCTTCTCTTAATATATAGTATCAACTGTCAGTAAGAACTGATGATTAGGTTGTATAATAGAAAAGATTACACTTGGGCTTTTGTGATACACACAGCTATTTTTCTGAATTATTCTTGCCATTTCAGCCGTTATCCCAAGAACTACCTCAGAAACAAACAATGACCATTTTCTTCAAGGAACAAAGTGAGAATTATTTTGTTTCACAGTTCTGAAAACCTCATTGGTGTGAATGAGTTATTTTCTAAAATCTGCTTCACACCAAAGATAGAGTAAAAAAGAGGCAAACCACCTATGTAGTGCTATTTTCACGTTGCAAAGGAACAGTGGAAGTTAAGATTCAAATGTTCAGGAGCAGTTCTTTTGTTTGTTTTTGTTTTTGTTTTTTGCTAAGAATAGGTGACAGGTTGGAAAGCAGGAGCAGTTTTGAGATCATAACTGGTGGAGTCCCAAAGGGAAAATGAGTTTCTGCTTAATTCATGTTGATAAGAAAAAATGAACCCCATGAACTGGGTGGGGGAGTACAGATGAACTGTTAAATAGCCTTGCTCCCTAGAGCCTTAGAGCAATCTGAGGACAATTAGGAACCACAGTATATTAAAAACTACTGCTTAGGTGTTTATCCTGGATGATATGCTGGTGAGCTTGACATTGTGGAAAGGAATAGAAAGAACTATTTTTTATAAAATCTATAATTAACCCAAGGGACTTTCCACTGAATTTATAGCTTAGCAAGGATTCTAAATGGATTTAAAAGGTAGGCAAATGTAGCTATTGCATTTTCACGAATAACTCAAGGTCTGCAATAAACTTGAAATAACGGTATCACTTTTCCTCTTTTCCATATGCTAGCACTATTTCCAAGATGTAGGGAGATTTCAGTGAGATATAAGCAATAGATTTCTTAAGTGAAACTTGGAATACAATCACCATTATAATACAGAGCTTGTAAGTCTTGCTCATCACTAAGTCTCTAACACCTAGCACAGTGTCTGGTGCATAACAGGAGCTCAACAAACATATTCAATACAGGATTGAGCCTAGTTAAGAAAGCCATACATGTTACCATAGCTGATAAAGCAAGATGCACAACAACATAAGTCCCTGATGGATGGGAGTTAGCCAAAAGGAAGATTATCCAGAAGTATTGGAAAAACTTTTTCCAGGGTCATTTGAAGAACTCCCTATGATCTCATTGGGAAGGTATGATTAATGACAGGAATGGGTATCCATAGTTTAAATTTTTGAACCTGTAGTATACCCTGCTGGGCTTTAACCATTACAGTCCACTATAGTCTCCAGCTGTCAGCATCTTCATCTCTATAGAGGGTTTGTCTGGCTGGCAGAACTAAGGATGGCTTCATAGCTGTATAACAGTGTAGCTGCACAGGTGCCTGTACTCAGAAGGGTTGCCCCATACTTGGGTAGGGTGACCAGACGTCCCGCTTTTCAACAATTTGACCTGTGTCCCCCAGTGTTTTAAAAAAGTCCCGATTTTTGGAAAGAATGCACGAACGGGTGGGAGAACAAGAGAACAAGAAGGGAATATACGGTTTTCGGCTGCCATGTGGCTATTTCACCAGAATATGAGTTTTATATTATTTTTGTTAATTTGATAATGTTAAACTGTAATAATAACAAACAATTGCTGAGAAGTGATTATGGAGAACTGCTTACAAAGTTTGCTTTGTTGTCAGGCCCTGCCCTGCCCCGCCCCCTGCCTTGCCCCCCCACCCCATGTTATCCCACCTTACTGATGTTAAAATCTGGTCACCCTATACTTGGGGTTTAATTCTTTGCAGTTGCCATATTGAAATTCTTAATGTTTATTTTTGAATCTAATTCTGTAAGTAAAGTCTGATGGGACACAGGGCTGCACAGAGGCTTGGAACCTCCTCTGATATACTCTCCTTCCTCCTGCTGACTCTCTGTCTGTTTTCTGTGCTGACTCAGTCCTTCTGCTTCCCTCCATTCCTGGGAAGGACCT
The DNA here is from genome assembly GCF_000181295.1 of Otolemur garnettii. Taxonomy (NCBI): domain Eukaryota; kingdom Metazoa; phylum Chordata; class Mammalia; order Primates; family Galagidae; genus Otolemur; species Otolemur garnettii. The sequence continues at coordinate 750,903 of NW_003852517.1, forward strand.
GTCTACAAGTTTGAAGGAAAGTTAGGGCCAGGAACATGTATCCAGCACACTCATGTGTCCAACTGCAGGACAGGATGGTAG
>NW_003852517.1:752475-755148 GCF_000181295.1 Otolemur garnettii
CCAATAAACATAGCGTTTGCCTCATTTACTTGATTATTGTGTTAAGACACTTATGCTCTACATTTGACAGATTTGACTTGTACCCTTGCAATATGCTCCATAGGTCTGGTCCTGCCTTTTACCCTCCCACTATCAAACCTCTCCACTCCCCTCTCTTCCCACTCCATTTCTCTCCTTCATCCTGGGCTATAGTTGTGCTCTATCTCTCATAAGAAAGTGTGAGTAAGTATAAATTGGTTTCATAGAAACACTGAGTACATTGGGTCCTTTTTCCTCCATTATTGAGATACTTTACTCAGGAGAACATGTTCCAGGTCCCTCCATGTAAACATAAAAAAGTTAAAGGTGCCATCTTTTTTAAGGCTGCATAGTATTCCATGCTATACATATACCACATTTTATTAATTCATTCATGGGTCAATGGGCACTTAGGCTTCTTCTATGACTTGGATATTACAAATTGAGCTGCAATGAATAATCTGGTGCAAATATCTCTTTTTGCAAAGTGATTTTTGGTCTTTTGGATATACTCCTAGTAGAGGAATTGCAGAATCCAACAGCAGGTCAATTTTTAGACCCCTGAGTGTTCTCCAAACTTCTTTCCAAAAGGAATGCATTACTTTGCATTCCCACCAGCAGTGGAGAAGTGTTCCTTTATCTCCACATCCATGCCAACATCTGTAGTTTTGGGATTTTGTTATGTGGGCTACTCTTACTGGAGTTAGATAGTATCTAAAGTGGTTTTGATTTGGATTTCTCTGATGATTAAAGATGACGAGCATTTCTTCATAGATGTGAAAGATCTCTATAAAAAGAACTATGAAACTCTGAGAAAAGAAATAGCCGAAGATGTCAACAAATGGAAAAACATACCATGCTCGTGGCTGGGAAGAATCAACATTGTTAAAATGTCTATACCACTCAAAGCAATCTACAGATTCAATGCAATCCCCATTAAAGCACCTCTGTCATACTTTAAAGATCTGGAAAAACTAGTACTTGATGTTATATGGAAACAGAAAAAACTTCAAATAGCCAAGACATTACTCAGAAATAAAACAAATCAGGTAGAATCACGCTACTAGACTTCAGACTATACTATACTATAAATCTATAGTGATCAAACAGCATGGTATTGGCACAAAAAATAGAGAGGCAGATGTATGGAACAGAACTGGGAACCAAGAGATGAATCCAGACACTTATCATCATTTGAGCTTCGATAAGCCTGTCAAAAACTTAAACTGGGGGAAAGACTCCCTATTTAAAAAATGGTGCTGGGTAAATTGGCTGACGACTCGTAAAAGACTGAAACTGGACCCACACCTTTCTTCTCTAACAAAAATTGACTCTCACTGGATAAAAGACTTAAACCTAAGACATGAAACCATAAAAATTCTTGGAAAGAGTGCAGGGAAAACATTTGAAGAAATTGGCCTGGGAGAAAATTTTATGAGGAGGACCCCCAGGGCAATTGAAGCAATACCAAAAATACATTACTAGGATCTGATCAAACTAAAAAGCTTCTGCACTGCCCAGAACACAGTAAGTTAAAGCAAGTAGACTGCCCTCAGAATGGGAGAGAATATTTGCAGGTTACATTTCTGACAAAGATCTGACTACCAGAATCCACATAGAACTCAAACTTATTAATAAGACAAAAACAAGTGGTCCCATTCTCACTATGAGCAAGAGACCTGAACAGAAGCTTCTCCAGTGAAGACAAGTGTATGGTCTACAGACACATGATCATCTCTTAGCATGAGTGCTTGATGCAAACCTCAACCCCTCTCAGTTCAACCTTAACTACAAGGTCTTTACACTTTGATCTATCTATTCTACGTATCTTCCTAATTCTGTAACCAATTCTAACCATCCTTTCTACTTATCTCACTGCCTTTTCCTAATTCCTTGTCCAGATGAAACAGTCATTCATTTATTTACTCTTTGAACAAAAATTAATTGATAACATACTACAGGATCAGGTTCTACAATTCAAATACAAAGGCCAGCTGACTATGAATCACTGAGGGTGGGTCCCAGGAATCTTTGTTGTAATTAGCTGCCCAGGTAATTCCTATGCACCTGAAGTCTGAGAAGCATGAGTCTGGGTCTGGGTCTAGATTGAGGTCCATGAATTTGCATTTCTAATAAACTCCCAGGTAATATTTATGCTGCTACTCCAGGAATCATGCTTTGAAAACTATCAATCTCGAGATTTAAGATTTAAGTTATTTTTTCTGTTTCTTTCTCTTTTTTTAATTTTTTTTTGAAATAGAGTCTCACTTTATTGCCTTCAGTTGAGTACCATGGCATTATAATCACAGCAACCTCAAACTCTTGGGCTTAAGTGATCCTCTTGCCTCAGCCTTCCAAGTAGCTAGGCCTATAGTCTCCTGCCATAATGCCTGTCTAGTTTTCAGAGACAAGGTCTGGCTCTTGCTCAGGCTGATCTCCAATTCCTGAGCTCAGGCAATCCACCCACCTCCACCTCCCAGAGTACTGAGATTACAGGTGTGAGCCACTGCACCCAGCCATTATTTTTCCCGTTTGTTAAACTAGCCTGAGTCCAAATCTCCCCAAATTATCTTCATCTTCTCTCTGCTTGTCCAACCTAAAATAAATTTTACTGGAAAGTTTCAGGCCCACTTTGCATCTCAATTTTTTTTTTTT
>NW_003852517.1:755214-756779 GCF_000181295.1 Otolemur garnettii
TCTCTCTCTCTCTCTCTCTCTCTCTGCTCTTCTCTTTCTCCTTTCTCATAGCCTACATTTCTGTTTCAGTTGCTTTATTAGAAAATCTCATGGCATGCTGAACTGGATACAACATAGAATTAGATTCAGTGGTAAATTTACCACATAGCCTATGTAATTTTGAACAAGTCACTTAACATTTCTGAAGATCATTTCTGTATCTGCACAATGGAAGTGAGAAAGATTGGAAGAGATATATTTGAAAGAAACTAGCAACAAGCTCTGGCATATAGTCAGTGCTCAATAAATGCTCTTTAAATTTTTATATCACAACATTCTTCTCTTTCTTCAATACCACCTGATACCAGATGATGACAGGACATATGTTAAAATCATTAAACCTTTAATCTTACATATGTCTTCACAGTTAATTTTTGTTATATTTAAAATTTGATTTGACTTTACTGTGTACATTTTATTCCTCCTTCATCTTAGTGACCTCCAGGAAGTATAAATGCTAATTTCCTTTTGATTTTAAAAATATCTAAAGTTTTAAAAAGTGAAGCAGACTGTAATAAAATGTCACAGTGGTAGTTCTGATATTCCATTTCCTATGTTTTCTTGTCATTTGGTGTCAAATAAAAGTCATAGCTAAATGTACCTTAAAATTTCTCATTAGAAAAAGTAGCTTCAACATTGACTAAACCTTTCATCCAAGTACCTAAAGTCCCTTTATAGATATTAGCTAATTAAGTTTTAAAACACTTGCATCAGTAAAGTAAGAATTAGAACATATGGACTAAAACTCCATAGGCTAGTTTGAAAAATAGTCTTTTACTACAAGAAGATTTCAAACAGTTTATGGAAAAGTAGAATGAAAAGACAAAAAGGAAAAATAAATTTTATTTCTCAACCTAAGTTCCATCTTTTTATATGTGATATACCAGCACTTAGTCCATTCCTAAAGGGTCTTGGGAATTTAACCACATCGATGAAGTCTGTTTTATATTATCAACTAAAGAAAAATGGGTGTCCATTACAGATTTTTTAGGGAGACAAAAGAAGTTAAAGAAGTTAAAAGGAGGCAAATCAGAACTGTAAGATCGATGCCTAATGATTTCCCATCCAAACGGCTCCACAAATTACTGTTGTTTAGTGATAGGTTGAGCAGGAGTCTTGTCATGGTGAAGAAAGACTTCTTGGCAAAGCTTTTCACGATATCTTTCTGCTAAAGCTTTGTCCAACTTTCTCAGAACACTCTCATTACAAGCAGTTATTATTCTTTGGTCCTTCAAGAAAGTCAAAAAGCAAAATTCCTTGAACATCCCAAAAAACTGTTGCTGTGATCTTGCTCTTGACCAACCCTTTGCTTTGACTGGCCCCCTTCCATCTCTTAGTAGCAATTTCTTCCCCTGTGCTTTGCCTCAGGATCACACTGGTGAAGACATATTTTCTCAATTCTTCTAAGAAATACTTTAGGATCTTGATCCCACTTGTTTAAAATTTCCACTGAATGAGCTACTGTTCTCTGCACCTGATCTGGAAAAGTGTTGTGGCAGCAATCTAGTGGAAAATATGCTCATTTT
>NW_003852517.1:757360-759484 GCF_000181295.1 Otolemur garnettii
AAAAGTGATGTAGACATATGCTTATAAAAATCAAAAAGTAGTGAAAGTATTAAAGTAAGTATCAACCATTTCTTTCTGCATAGCTCCCTGACACCAAGTCCTATTCCCTAGAGATAACCTTTTTTTGAAATGCAAGCTTCTCATTTATAAATAATGTTTATATTGCTATTCTTAATTTATCAATATTAGATACTATTATACTTACATCCTCTTCTGATAAATGAAGATTTAGCTGTTACAAGGACAACTTCTCCCTTAATTCTTCCAATACAGTTATATAATTTTTAGTAAAATAACCTTAGAGCATTTAGGTCATTTTCAGTATATATAAATATTCACTATAGAATCAATTAATTGGACTGGCAGCCAGATAGTTGTACTATAGCATAATTTCCTTTCTTACACAGCTTTTTGATTTTGTTCCTGGAATTCCTAAATATTTTACTTTATTCCTGCAGTTCCTTTCTTAGAACCATTCTTAATTTTCTGAAGTCTCATCACATCAAGTATTTATCAAATGGGTCCCCCTTAACTCCCACCCTAACCACCCAGTTTCTATCTCCACTTGCTGCTTCATTTGGGATTGCTGCTCTCCAGACATGCTTGCTGCATAGCTATCCTGGGACTGCCTCAACAACTCTGCTGGATTGAAGTAACTATTTCCTGATTTCCTCCCTGCATTGCTGGAGGCAAATTTTTTGCATCTTTGCTGACTGAAAATATTTTTCTTCTCAATACCCTCATGCTTGATACTTTGTATAAGTGTAGAATTCCAGGTAGAAAAAATTTTTTGTTCGAATTTTGAAAAGACTTCTTTGTAGTGGCTAAAGACAATAGATAACTGGTGAATAAACTTGAAGGTAATGAATTCAACACTAATTAGTTTGGCACCCCCATATGTAAACACCTTAAGAATTCTCAGAGAATGGAAAAAAGGTACAGATCATATGATAACAAAATTTTGTTTGAATTAGGACTGGCTACATAATCTGCAAGGCCCAGTGCAAAAGTGAAAATGTAAGGCCCTTTGTTAAATAATGATTAATTTCAAAATATCAACAGCAGAGCACCAAACCAAGCATGAGTTTGATGTGGGACCCTATGCAACTGCACAGGTCACGTGCTCACTATTGATTATCACATCATAATCTGAAATTCTAACTTGATGAACTTTGTATTGAAGTTCTGTACTAATTTGACCTTGCAAAAGACATTTTGGTAGTGCTTAAATTTTCTTTAAACTGTGAAACTTGAGTGGTAAAAGAGGGTGCTTTCCTATTAAAGGTTAAATAGCTTTTATCTGAAATATTTGGGGTCAGAAATGTTTTAGATTTGGGATTTTTTCAGACCTTATAATATTTGCATTATCCAGGAGAACATCCCAGATCTGAAAATCCAAAATTCAAACTGCTCCAATGAGCATTTCCTTTGAGTATATTTTGGTGCTCAAAAAGTTTCAGATTTTAGAATATATCAGATTTTAGATTTTCAGATTTGGAGTGCTCCATCTGTATCATGCTGTATGTTTTACCTACTAACACTATTAAAACGATAGGCCTTCACCCCAAATTTAAGCTAGATTCACTCATAAGTATGTGCACATGCTGTGTTTCAGTGTTTAAATTCTGGATTAGTTATTAACTAGCTGTGTGACATCAAGCAAGTTATGGAAGCTTACATTTGTAAGATGTAAGATTTAATCTTTCAATATGTAAGATTTCAGACATGTAATATGTACTTGGCAAACAGTTACCATTATCATTATTTTATAAGGAGGAATAGAAATAGCAATTTTATTTTCCAAATTACCAATCATACCAATTTCTGTACAAGAAAACTATTTCACAAACAGCCCAAATCAAACCTGCTAATGTATGGTTTCATGGATAGAAATGAGCAAGGAACTCAGCTTCTTGATTGATCTGTGCTTTTATATTAAGGGGTTAAGTAATAGCCACTGCCTATTTTTATGTAGCTTATGAGATAAGCAAAGTTTTTACACTTTTAAGTATATTTTTAAAAACTGACATGAAAATTATATAAAATTTAAATTTTAGTGTCCATAACTAGTTTTATCATAACATAACACAGTGGCGCTCATTCATTTATATATTGCCTTTGGCT
>NW_003852517.1:761490-765062 GCF_000181295.1 Otolemur garnettii
TTTTAAAAATAAATGATGGAGGCTAAAACAAAGCTAATGAAAGCAATCACTTATAAGGGGAGGGATGAAACACAAGGGAATGGACAGAAACAGAGGCAAGGCTTCTTTGAATTTAACTCATAATATCATTTTGACTTTGGGCGCAGTTTTTATATAATTAACAACAAAATGAGATCATAAAGGAAAATAGTTGTCAACCTTTAAAAATTGTGATGTTTTATAAAGAAATATCAATTCATTTTCCTCCAACTATTGGAAGATCTTGGTGGCATCACTAGGTCCACTTTCCCACATGGCAGCCATACGAGAAAGCCAAATTTCACCAACCTCCTTTTCAGTAGGACATGTACTAGCTAATAGCTATAATAGCTAACCAGTTGGCTTTCCTTTCCTTTGCCTCCACATACCAGTTGGTATTTATGTTTGCAACTTCAGGCCTTGGAAAGACAAATGAATTACTACTTGATGCTTAGTACAGGTACAGGTTAATTGGAAACTATTCAATATTTTGAGCACAAATGTACAGAGATAAAAAGCAACATTTCAGGAAGATTAACTTTCCAGTCTTACATTTGATAATTTGGAGTGATTGGAGAGAGCCTAATCCAAATTTGGTTACACTAACATAAGCATGAGATAAATGGAACTGGACGGATGATGGCTGCAAGATGAGAGGAAGTGAAGAAAAAGTCTCCAGGATAGGGAATGAAAGAGAATGAGGAGTTACTCAATTAGAGGTGGAAATCAGCTGAGAAATCATCTAATCCCATGGCCCATTTTATAGGAAACTGAAATCCAGAGGGGTAAAGGACTGTGTTTAAAGTTCCACATCTGGTTCAATATGAGTGTCAAGGTTAAGATCAGTATGTAGGTTTTCTGGGTCTTAATCTAAAGTAAATTTTATTGTTTTGAGGTTGCAACAGAAAGGCAAAAATGAAATTAAAGAACTTAACTAACATTCATAACCGCATGAGCACCAGTTGAGCCATCATGACCCCAGCAGATAAAGCAAGTTACTCTGCCTGCTGGCAAAGTTGTGCCACTGACAGAGCTAGAGACTTGGAGGGAGAATTTTTCCTGGGAGAGAAGATAATAAATCAGAGTTTAAACATGGTGGGCGTAGGGAAACATAATTGGAAATTCCTAGTAGACAGCTGAAAATTTTTGCCAGTAGCCAATTTTACATAAGGTGCCCCGAAGTTTATTACTGCTATAAATTAATGCCAATCTATTTAATCTAATTGGTTTACTGGATCTGTTATAACAAAAGAGAATTGCCATTATACATGTGTCAAAATCCATAGATGTGGTCAGGCGTAGTGGTTCATGCCTATAATCTCAGCCTTCTGGGAGGCCGAGGTGGGTGGATTGCTCACAGGTTCAAGACTAGCCTAAGCAAGAGCGAGACCCTCGCCCCCCATCCCCTCACCCCTGTCTTAAAAATAGCCGGGTGTTGTGGTGGGCACCTTAGTCCCAGCTACTTGGGAGGTTGAGGCAAGAAGATTGCTTGAGCCCAAGAGTTTGAGGTTGCTGTCAACTATGATGACAGGGCACTCTACCAACAAAGTCTTAAAAAAAAATAGATGTTACAACATAAAAAGTGAAACTTAATACAAACTATGGGCTTCAGTTAATAGTGTATCAATATTGGCTCAATTGTAACAAATGTTCCACATATGCAAGAGATTAATAATAGGGGAAAATTGGGGAGGGGAGGAGAATAAAATGGAAATTCTCGGTACTATGGGCTCAAGTTTTCTTAAAACACAAAAAACTACTCACCTTTTAGGGGGCAAGACACAATTATAAGAGGGACTTTACCTAACAAATGCAATCCTTATAACCTGGTTTCTTGCACCCTGAATGAATCCCCAACAATTAAAAAAACATAAAACTACTAAAAAAAAAATAAAGTCTATTAATTATTTTCAAATTATATTGGTAGGAAAATCTACCAGTAACCTATTTTGAGGCTACAAAACATCAACAATTTGCCTCCTCAATGAAGCTTCACTGAAAATATATTCTTAGTAAGGCACAAATGACTAAATGCCAAGCCAGATTTAGAGTAAATATTACATTTTGCTTCTGGAAAACAAAATTGTAAGAAAGCTTTCAAAATAAATTTTTTAAAAAATTGAAATGTAAACTTAAAAAGAGAATAGTTTGAGACAGATGCAATTTTTAGCATTTTTCCTGCTGGAACCTGACATTATCAGGAAAATCAGTCTGTATCTGACAGAGGCTGTGCACTATGCCACTGAGACATATGCTCAGTGATTCTACAGTGAATTGCTGTACAATGCATGCACAAACCTGCTGAAATAAGTCATACAACTAACTCAAGTGTCTAAATCCTCTAGGGAAGACACTGATCTCTAAAGCTATACTGATTTTAGAGTGGGCCACTAGGGTTATTTCAGTAAGAGTAATTAAATCAACCCATTTAAACAAGGGTTAAATGACCTTCCCATAGCAATGTAACCACATTTTCATGATGTTAAAACATGAAAATGACTTATCATTTATGTTTGCCCTCAGCGATACTCCAAATGTAAGTGTTTTTTCTCCTCTTCCTCCTCCTCTTTCTTCTTTATTGTGTTTTCCAAAATAAATTGCTGCATAACCACAAGAAGTGAATGAAAACATATACACAGACACTGGCTTTGTTATAGCACAGATTTAGAATATTGTAGCATTAGAACTTCAAGGGATTCACTTAATCATTTTATTCCAGTGGGTCTCAACTGGGAAGTGTCCACCCACCCACTCCTCTTTGAGAGCCATTGATGTAACCCAAACTTGTTATTTTAAGACAGGGAAACTAAGGCCCCCTCAAATTGGCTGATTGACTCAGGCTCTGGAGTGACAGGTCTGGACTTGAATGTTTCTCCTGTCCTGTATAGCATGCTTCCTTTTACATCACATTTTCTTAGCTCAGTTGATTCAGTTCTGTGTATAAATCAACTGCTTATATCAACAAAAAGCAAACACATTAAAATGGGATGATCTCTACAGCCCCTTACAGATTCTGAAATTTTAATCTTTCATAGGGTGACCAAATTTTAACATCAGTAAGGCAGGACAACATGGCCCGGGGGCAGGGCGGGGCAGGGCAGGGCCTGACAACAATGCAAACTTTGATAAGCAGTTCTCGATAATCACTTCTCAGCAATTATCTGTTATAATTACAGTTTATTATAAAATTAACAAAAATAATATAAAACTCATATTCTGGTGAAATAGCCACATGGCAGCCGAAAACCGTCTATTCCCTTCTTGTTCTCTACCCGTTCATGCACTCTTTGCACTCTTTCCAAAAATCGAGACTTTTTAAAACGCAGCAGGACACGGGACAAATTGTTGAAAAGCGGGACTGTCCCGCCAAGAGCGGGACATCTGGTCACCCTAATCTTTCAGCAAATTGTGTGAGGATTTGCGGGAATAGACGTAGGGAGAAGAGATAGGAGTGCATGGCTTCTAGTTTCTTCTTTTCCCTTAACTAGAAAGTAAACAAGGAAATAGAATATATTCTATCAAGCATGCCTACAGAAGTGTACTGTAGTGGCCCA
>NW_003852517.1:765262-766928 GCF_000181295.1 Otolemur garnettii
AATCATCATCACTGCTTCATGTGAGGGTAGTTTTAGATAATTCTCTTTGTACAAATTAAACAGCTTCTTTATCACGTATCTTACCTCTCTCTATTGGGATGACAAGATCTCATCTTTCTTTTTGCCTTGCCAAGTCTCGGAAAAGTTTTGGAAAGCCTGGTAAACTGCTCTTTCTTTTATATCTGCCTCAACTCCATGGCTTATATTCCTCGTCATACAAGGGAAACTCCTTTTCAATATACTTCCAATTTTGAGATAAATAAACTGCTATGAGCTGAGTGCTGCCTTGAGGCTTCTGGCTCTAGCTTCTCTGCGTACCTTTGAATTGTAAAGATTAGTGGCACAATAGGTCAGATAAAAATTTTCCAGCTCCATTCTAATCTCATGGGGCCACCATCATATGCAGTCAGTCCTCCATTGACTGAAATATTGTTACGAGGTGCATGACTTTCCTTGATATCTGAGGCATGCTTTGTCCCCAAGAATTCCTTCCATATTCTTTGGCTCAGAGGATAGATAGAAAGATAAATATACCCAAAGGCCTTCTCACAAAGTAAGACAGCCCGCTCCCTTCAATTTATTAGTTCACACACACTTGGTTCAATTATACCTTGTCACAACTATATACTTCTCTATCAAACCTAGCATAAAATATACCCAGATTAACCTCTTTCTTTGGGTCTTCACTTCCTTAGGAAATCTCCTGTGTCATGTAAAATTTATATTAAATAAATTTGTTTGCTTTTCTCTTGTTAATCCTTCCTTTGTTATGGGGAACTCAGCCAAGAACCTAATGATGGGTGAGGAAAAAAAATATTTTCTCCCCTATAAGACTAAGTTTCCCTGGTTATAAAGTGGAAGAAAATGGAACCGTTTCATCAAAGAATTCTCTGATTCAAAAAGTACATGGCCCCTATTGTGTCAGAAATAAATTTTAAAGAGATACAGTATACATTTCAAGCTTCTGCTTTTAATTTTTTAAATGGCACTATCTTTGTAGTACCATAAGCGTATGAAATAGTACTATTTTAGACGTATTTGGTTGTTATTTGCTTAGTGTTTAAATGGTTGCATAATTTTCATCCAAATGCTTTGTATTTTCATAATTCTTCACAAGTATGGGTCCTAGTCAGTGCAATGGGTCTTTTCCATTCTTCTATGCAGAAAGCCAAGGAATTTTTTATTAGAAATATGTACAATTTATATTCCTGCATACAAATACATACAGAACCATTGGCCTATCACTAAAAGGTACCTATTTTAAGAACATTTAATTACAAAAGGATTACCCTCAAATGCTGAGTCTGAGGCCAGAACAGGGGAAATACCTTTTTCACTGACAACATTGAAGAAGCAACCTCTTCATTGTTGCTATTTAAAGATCACTATGGGAAGCAATGCTTGGGCACTAAGGGGGAACTACCACTGTAGGTCTTTTTAAAGAACTTTTTATGTAGTATTTCAACGATGGATTTTCAGGGAGTGAAAATTGTTAATTTTGTCCATTGTTAATAGGACACTGTGTTATTACAACAAAAATAAACTATTGTGTCTTCTTACATATAATTTAAAAAGTTTTAAGTAATAGAAGAGCCTATGTATGACTGATGATTAAATTCCTGAGAATCAGAATTTTTAAAAAGCAGTTCTATTGGACATATTCAGA
>NW_003852517.1:768221-769372 GCF_000181295.1 Otolemur garnettii
CTTGTTCCCTTTCTGTGTTCTCTCTGCTAGGAGGTTTGGTTTTTGTATTTGTTGTACTTTATTTCTTTTGAATAAATCCTGACTTACCGTTGAACCTGTGGTCTGTCAATTCTAAGACCAAGAACCTGAAATCCAGTATCAAAAGGATATGATGGAAAGTCTCTTTTCCATTTCTAGGTCCAGTTACTCATGTTCTGCTAGGGGCAGGTGTTCTGCCAGAGATATCCTATGCACTCACAAGTAAAAGTATATAAACATTCTTTTCCAATGTTCAAAAAAAGCAAGAAAGAAAAAAGAAAAGCAACACTCTATATACACTGTTATATATCTTGCTTTTGTCATTTAAAAATATATCTTGAAGACAATATTAATTCATAAAACTTTGAGTCATTTTCTTTAAATTGCATAGCATAGATTATGATTGTCCCATAATTTATTTAACCTAACCATATTGTTGGACATTTGTCTCTAAACTTTTACTATTAGCAACATTGTAATGAATAATTTTATGCAATGTTTTGCATGTGAAAATATTAATATATCTATAGGTTAAATTCCTATTAGTGGGATTACAGGACAAAAGGGTAAATACATTTATAAAGTTGGTAAATATTGCCAAATTATTATCTATAAAAGTGAAACCAAACTATAGTTCCACCAAAACTATGTGAGAGCTTAGGGGACAAGGGAAAATTTACCCTTCGCCTCTGAAAGTTCACTGAGAATCACTAACAAGAGGTAGATTAACAGGAAAAAAGGCATACAAATTTATTTGATCTGGTTTTATGTGACACAGGGGACTTCAGAATAAAGACCTCCAAGTACAGGGGAATCTATTCTTTTTTATGCTATGTTAAACAAAATATGTGCAGTTGTGTAGAAACATAATTGGATAAAAAGTCTATCATATAATGCTAATAGACAGAGTGGGAAAACCCAGTAAGACCTGTTTGTCTAGATTCTTTTCGACTTCCCTGAATAAGCATTCCTTCTTTCTGGGTATTAGGCAGGACCCTTTCTGGAGTGAAAGTCTTATGACCTACAATCAAAAATGTAGGTCATATAATTTTTATGAAATATTTTTACACAGAAAGAATGTGAGAGGGGAGCTAGAGTAAGGTATTTTAGGTTTTATGGCTGATTAGGGGAAG
>NW_003852517.1:769632-770530 GCF_000181295.1 Otolemur garnettii
TTTTTTTAAAAAAATTGATTTGGAGAAATTATTTATATGTAAAGATAGCTTGTGTAATATGTGTTTCAATTTTTCTTTGGCACTGAAGAAAATTTTTTATAGCTACATTTATTCATGGTTTTACTTGTATGGTTTCTGTGATAAGCATATAGAAAGTCCTTCCCTACCCGGGATCATGAAAAAAAAAATTCATAGTTTCTTCTTTAATTTTATAATTTCTGTTTCAAAGTCTTCTTCATATAGGTTTTATATATTTCTCATTAAGCTTATTTCTAGGTACTCTATCATATTTATTGCTATTGTAAGTGTATCCTGTCTCTTATCAGATCTCCTAATTCATTTTAGATCTCCTAATTCATTGTTGTTTAAATACTGAGAGTGAATCATTTCTGTGTATTAATTTTGTAGACATTACTGAATTCCAACTTTAATAGATTTTTTAGCTAATTGTCTTTGGTTTTTCTTTTTGCTGTTGTTGTTGTTTTTAGACAGAGTCTCACTATGTAGCCTTTGGTAGAGTGCTGTAGTATCACAGCTTAGAGCAACCTCAAACTCTTGGGCTTAAGCAATTCTCTTGCCTCAGCCTCCCTGTAGCTGGGACCACAGGCGCCCACCACAACACCTGGCTATTTTTTGTTGCAGTTGTCATTGTTGTTTTAGCTGTCCTGGGCCAGATTTAAACCCACCAGCCTTGGTGTATGTGGCTGGCTCCATAACCACTGTGCTAAAGGTGCTGAGCCTATCTTTTCATAATTTAATTATATTGACTGCAAACAGTGATATTTTTAACCTCTTCCTTTCTCATATTGAAATCTCAAAATTCTCTTTTTTATATTCTATATTTACTGTCCCCAGAATAATAACATGATACTGGGCATTCTTGTCTTTTTACTCATGT
>NW_003852517.1:770920-771840 GCF_000181295.1 Otolemur garnettii
AGTCAAGCTGAGGATCAAATTAAGGAATAGTTACAAAGAAAATAAAATCCTAGGAATATAGTTAAACAAAGAGGCAAAAGATCTGCACAAAGAGAACTATCAAACGCTGAAGAAAGCTGGGGGTAATGGCTCACACCTGTAATCTTAGCACTCTGGGAGGCCAAGGCAGAGATCAGGAGTTCAGACCAGTCTGAGCAAGAGTAATACCCTGATTCGACTAAAAATAGAAGAACATGCCCATAGCCCCAGCTACTTTGGAGGCTGAGGCAAGAGAATTGCTTAAACCCAAAGTTTGAGGTTGCTGTGAGCTATGATGTCATGGTACGAAACAAACTAACAACAACAACACTGAAGAAAGAAATCACAGACTACACAAACAAATGGAAAAATCTATCATGCTCATGGATCAGTAGTCAGATCGCTCTTTTTAAAAATGGAAGTTTGATCATGTCACTTCTCTCTTGAGAATCCTTCAGTAGCTTCCCATTACTGTCAGGATGCAGTCCAAAATACCTCATACAATCTGTGACAAGCTCCTTTACCTAGCCCCTTTTGACCTTGCTAGAGTCTTATGCCATTATTCTATTCCATATTAGTCAGCATACAGCTAGAAAAACAAAATCAAAGAATCATTTCAATGGGAGAGATATTACCTGGAGGTCATGTAGCTGCTGACCACTCTTGGCTAGAGCTCCCTATCCTTTGCTTCCCTTTAATATAATGTGTATTAGAGGCACTCTACCTGCTCCTGCTGCTGTCGGAAATAAACAGGAGCCTGCCCTTATGCAGATGCTGCTAAACAACTTCTTCTGACTACTGGATCCCAGAGTCTTCTGTTACTTCTATTGCTGTTATCAGAAGCTCCACAATAAGCAGAATGATAAAGCTTCTTCCTTAGTCTCACTTCTGATGTCTCTCTA
>NW_003852517.1:772654-783817 GCF_000181295.1 Otolemur garnettii
GAATGAAAAGATAATTAACTTCATAATTATTTAATATATACTTCCCAAGCCAAACTGAAAAGTCATTAAAGAGAAAGTCATATGTGTTCTATTTATTGCTACATCTCCACTAGATAAAGCATGAAAAATCCAAAATAAATATTTGCTAAATAAATTAATTATATCTTCTATTATACCACCAAAGGGGTGGTTCCTTTAGTCATTGTCAATTAATCCCTCTCAAGGAAAAGACATTTACTAATTCTGAACAGTTAATTTACCAAGAAACAAAAGAATCACTTTGTTGGGGATTTCTTTCATGTTATAAATACAAAGACTGACAAAAATTATGTATTAGTTTATCTTCATAAGTTGTTGTGGTGGTTAATTTTAGGTGTCAACATGACTGGATTAAAGAATACCTAGAGAACTGGTAAAGCATTACTTCTGGGTGCATTTGTGAGTATGTTTCCAGACAAGATTGGCCTGTGAGTCAGGCTGAGTAGGGAAGATCTGCCCTGAACGCGAGCAGATACTATCCAATTGGCTGGGGGGCCCAGAGAACACACATAAAAGAGAGAAAAGTATTTCCTCTGTCCTGGAATGTCTGCTCTCTTCCTCTCTCCCTTGGACATCAGAACTCCAAACTCTCTGGGGGTGGGACTCCAGTACTTATACCAGGCTGTTCATAGGCCTTCGACCTCTGACTAAGAACTACAACATTAATTTCCCTGGTTCTCAGGCTTTTGGTCTTGGATTGAGCCATGCTACCAGCATCCTAGGGTCCACCTTGCAGATGGCTTGTCAAGGGATTTCTCAGCCTCCATAATTACATAAGCTAGTTCCTCTAAAATAAATCTCTTCTCATCTACCTACCACCCTTTCTACAAGGTCAGAGAATTAAGTATGTGCACTCATCCCAGAAAACATGCTACATACCTTATTACTGAATATCACTATGGTCACATTCCAACTACTCCCCTTAGGAAGCTATGTACTGATGCTAGCACCTAGTTCACCTTTCAAAGCACTTTTTCAAGGAGGAGTTCATGAACTTAATTGTGAGACCTCACACAATGTCAGCTCTAATGGCCATTTCAGAAAAAGAGTTCTAAAATTGCCCTGAAGGGTGGACTAGGTGTTAGTGTCAGTGTATAGCTTCCCAAGAGGAGTGCTCAGAAGGTGACCATAGTGATATTCAACAATGAGATATGTAGCACTTTCTTTAGGATGAGTTCATGAACTTAATTGTCTCACCTCTGTATGTCTACCTACCTATCTGTTTATACAGTATATTCTATTTGTTTGTTCTTTCTGAAAAATCCTAACTAATATAGTTGTGTGGGAGTAATCTAGTATATTCCACAGTAATTTAACCATAAAGATAGTTATAAGGTTGGGATGGTGGTGATACCTATAATCCCAGCACTCTGGGAAGCCGAGGTATGTGGATTGCCTGAGCTCAGAAATTCAAGACCAGCCTGAGCAAGAGCAGGGCCCTGACTCTAGTAAAAATAGAAAAACTAGCTGGGTGTGGTGGTTGGCACCTATAGTCCCAGATACTTGTGAAGCTGAGGCAAGACAATTGCTGATCATTTGAGCCCAAGAGTTTGAGGTTGCTGTGAGCTATGATGACCTCTACCCAGGTAGCAGAGTGAGACTATCTCAAAACAAACAAACAAACAAGATAGTTATTGCAATAAATAGGAAAAAACAACTTCAAGGAGTTAAATAGATGCTATTCTTATGAAATGCCTGATGGGTAAAGTAAAAACATAAGAAAATTAGAAAGTGAAGGCTTCCTCTAATCTAAAGGTCTAGCACATGTAGTCATAGAATCACATGTGAAAACAACAAAACCTTTTATACAAATATTTACACACATTTTACACAGTAAGGATATTATTGTATAAGCATTAGGTATTTGGTCATGAAAGAAATAGAACTGATTGCCTTGGTGAGCTAACCAATAGCAAAGGAACTATATTCCATTCATTAGGTCACCTCCTTTGGGCCTTATAGTCCCTTAACAAAAAGACCCTGGATATAAAAAGGCAGTGGGGTTATCAGAAGTCTGTTATTTTCAAAGTGGTGTTTCTGATTATGAAATTAGATTTTAGAAAGTCTAGTTCTCAAAGTATTTGATCTATTTTTAAGAGGTGAGTTTTATCTATGCTCTTCTATCCTCAGCTGCTTAAAACATAACCATGTATAGTTTGTGATTTGTGGGGGAAGGTGAAGATGAGGTTGCTGCCAATGAACTGTTAAATTATTGCTGAGAGAGAGGAAAGACAGAAGAGTTAAATTGGAAGGTGATTGATGCAATTTTTCTAGGAGGCTTCATTTCTTTTTTTCTTTTTTTTTTTTTTTTTTTCACGAAAACAAGAAGCAGGGAGGCACCTGTGGCTCAAAGGAGTAGAGCGCCAGCCCCATATGCTGTAGGTGGCGGGTTCAAACCCAGCCCCCACCAAAAACTGAAAAAAAAAAAAAAGAAAAGAAAACAAGAAGCAAAGTTATCCAATGAGAATACATGAGCTAAGGAAGAGGGTAAAGGCATAAATAGGGAAAAATTTGAAGCTGTTACTGCAGAAGCTTCAATGAAGATAACTATAAGTATTTTTGCATAGCTTTGAGAATCCAAGCAGAAGTTTGATGCCATGAAATTTCAATAATTGTAATTGACATCCTGTTGAGATTTTATCAACTCTTGATTATGGCAGGAATGCTGAATTCACTAGTGAGGGTTACCAAGGCAGACATGGGCTGATCAATGCATTACTAAAGAGTTTATCATGAAGTCCAGTCTGAACAGAAGAGCAGAAAAGCCAGAATGGGAGTAACGAATTTCAAATAAGTGGTGTAAGACAAAAATTGGAAGAAAAATAATAAATTCAAGAGGGATAATAAATTGGTAGGAAAATAGGAGGCGAGGCCAGAAAAATTCTCTTTAATGAAAAATTACCACTGAGACCAAAGGTTCACAGAAAGTTGAAAAACACTGATGTTATCAAGGACTTCGAGGAGATGCAGAACAAAAAAGTCTATATAGCGGTTCAGAAGAGGAGGAGTTCTTGAATCAAGGTTACAGAACAATGCTCTGGAGTAGATACATCCAAGCCTATTCCAGACAACCTAGGTCGAAGTAAGTAGAAAAAGCAGAAGCTTTCTTTTAGAAAAGGATGAAAAGACCTTGCACTTTCTTACTGATACAAAATATTTTATGTATTTATGGGGTACAAGTGAGTATTTGTTGTATGCATAGGATGTGCAATGATAAGGGTAAGGGTATTTAGGGTGTCTAATACTTTAAGTATTTATCATTTTTGTGTGTTTGTAAAATTATAAGTCCTCTCCTCTAGCTAGTCTGAAATATACAATGCATTGTTGCTAACTAGTGTAATCACCCTACTCTGCTATCAAATATTGGGGCTTATTTGTTCTTTCAAACTGTATATTTATACCCACTAACCATCTTTCTTTATTCCTCATCGTACCCACACACCATTCCTAGCCTCTGGTATTTAAAATTCTAATCTCTATTTCCAGGAGATCATTTTTTTTTAAGCTCCCACATATGAGTGACATTGTGTAATACACATCTTTCTGTGTCTAACTCATTTCACTTAAGATAATGCATTGCAGGTCCATTCATATTGCTGCTCATAACAATGCATTATTATTTATGGCTGAATAGTATTCTATTATGTATATATACCACATTTTATCTATTTGTTTCTTTCTTTTCTTTTCTTTTTTTTTTTTTGGTAGGACGAGTCTCACTCTATCGCCCTCGGTAAAGTGGCATGGCGTCACACAGCTCACAGCAACCTCCAACTCCTGGGCTTGGGTCATTCTATTGCCTCAGCCTCCTGAGTAGCTGGGACTACAGACAGTTACCGCAACACCCAGCTATTATTTTGTTGCAGTTTGGCTGGGGCCGGGTTTGAATCCGCCACCCTCGATATATGGGGCCGGTGCCCTACCCACTGAGCCACAGGTGCCGCCTATCTATTTGTCTCTTGATGGACCTGGGCTTGATTCCATATCTTTGCTGTTATAAATAGTGCTGCAATAAACATGAGAGTGCAGGTATAACTTTGATATAGAGATTTTTTTTTCCTTTGGGTAAATACCCATCAGTGGGATTGCTGGATCGTATGGTAGTTATATGTTTAGTTTTTTGAGAAATCCCTGTGCTGTTTTCATAGTGTTGTCCTAATTTACATTGCCACCAATAGTGTATAAGAGTTTCCTTTCTTGGCATCCTTGCTAGCATCTGCTATGTTTTGTCTTTTTAATAATAGCTATTCTAACTGGAATAAGGTGATATCTCATTGTGGCTGTGGTTTGCACTTATCTAATGCTTAGCAATGTGAAGAATTTTTACATATACCTGTGCCATTTGTATGTCTTCTTTTAAAAAATGTCTATTCATGTCCATAGCTCAATTTTTAGTGGGATTATTATATTTATTATTGAGTTATTTGAGTTCCTCGTATATTCTGGATATTGGTTCCTTATACGACAGTAGTTTGTAAACATTTTCTCACATTCAACAGGCTGTTTTTCACTCTTTGATTGTTTCCTTTGCTGTGCAGAAGCTTTTTAGTTTTAGACTCATCTTTTTTTGTTATAGTTGTCTGCACTTTTGAGGTTTTAGCGGTGAAATCATTGCTTAGACAAATGTCTTGAAGTGTTTTCTCTATGTTGTTTCTAATAGTTTTATAGTTTCATGTCTTATATTTACGTCTTTAACCCATGTTGAGTTGATTTTTCTGCTAGGGGAAAGATAAGAGCCAAGTTTCATTTTTCTGTATATGAATATCCAATTTTCCCTGCACCATGCACTTTTTTTTGACTATCAAGGAAGAAAGGATTTATTTCAGAGGATGCTTTAACTGGGTCCTTGCACCGTTTATTGAAAGGGGTGTTCTTTCCCCAGTGTATATTCTTGACACCTTTGATGAAAATCGTTTGGATGCAAATACCTGGATTTATTTCTAGACTCTTCATTCCATTCCATTGATCTGGTATCTTTTCTATACCAATATCACAGTGTTTTAGTTACTATAGGCTTGTAATATACTTTCAAGTCAGGTAGTGTGATGCCCCTGGCTTTGTTCTTTTTTAGGATTTCTTTGGCTGTTCGGGTTTTTTTTTTTTTTTTTTTTATTCTGTATGAATTTTAGAATTGGTTTTTTTTTTTCTTTTTTTCTATGTTCATTTGTTTGTTTCGAGACAGAGTCTTACTCTGTCCCTCTGGTAGAGTGTCCTGGTGTCATCATAGCTCATAGCAACTTCAAACTTTGGAGCTCAAGTGATCTGCTTGCCTCAGCCTCTCGAGTAGCTGGGACCACAGATGCCCACCACTACGCCTGTATGTTTTGCTGTTTTTAATAGAGATGAGGGCCTCACTCTAGCTCAGGCTGCTTTTGAACTTCTGAGTTGAAAAGTTACACCTGCCTTGGACTCCAAGAGTACTAGGATTACAGCTGGGAGCCACCACGCCCAGGCAGGATTATTTTTTGTAATTCTATGAAAAATGATACTGATATTTTAATACTGATTGTATAAAATCTATAGATTACTTTGGACAGTATGGTTATTTTAATGATATTAGTTCTTCTGATCCATGACCATGGGATGTCTTTTCATTTGTTTACATTCTCTTTAATTTTCCTCATCAGTTCTTCTTGGAGAGATCTTTTAGTTAAATTTATACCAAGGTAGCTAATTTTTTTGCAGCTGTTTTAAATGGGATTGCCTTCTTGATTTCTTTGTCAGGAAGATCATTATTGGTATATGGAAATGCTAATGATTTTTGCATGTTGATTTCTTTTGTTTTGGGAGCATAGGGGTTGGAGAACAGAGGATTTTTTTGGGTAGAGTATATTTGGGTTATCATAGCTCACAGCAACTTCAAACTTCTGGACTCAAATAATCCTCCTAGATCAGCCTTGGGAAGTTGGGACTAAGGACATATGCCACCACGTCTGTCTAATGTTTTCTGTTTTTTGTAGAATCAAGGTCTGATATTATGTTCAGGTCTTGAACTCCTGGCCTCAAGTGATCCTCCTGTTGGCCTCCCAAAGTGCTGGGATTATAGGTGTGAGCCACCAAGCTCAGCTGATTTTTATATACTGATTTTTTCATCCTGCAACTTTCTGAAGTCTAAGAGATTTTGATGGCGTTTTTAGGTTTTTCTAGATACAAGATCATGTCATCAGCAAAGTGGGACAATTTGACTTCATCTCTTCCAATTTAGATACATTTTATTTTTTTCTCTTGCCTGATTGCTCTAGCTAGTACTTCCAGTACTATGTTGAATAAGACTGGTGAAAGTTGGTATTCTTATCTTGTTCCTGATCCTGGGTGATAGCGTTTGCCCATTCAGTATGATATTACCTGTGGGTTTGTCATATAAAGTTTTTCTCATTTTGAGGTGATTTCCTTCTACTCCTAGTTTTGGGGGTAGTTTTTATGATGAAGCAATATTGAATTTTATCAAAGCTTTTCTGCATCTGTTGAGATGCTTATATGGCTTTTGTCTCTTTGTCTTTTGATATGAAGTATCAATGATATTTGTATATGCTAAACCTTTCTTGCATCTTGCTATAAATCCCACTTGGTCATGGTAGTTTTTGACATACTACTGGATACTACTGGATTCAGTTTGCTAGCATTTTGTTGAGGGTTTTTACATCTTATCTATGTACATCAGTGATATTGGCCTGTGGTTTTATTTTGTGTGTATGTCTTTGTTTTTGGTGTCAGGGTAATGCTCATCTCATAGAATGAATTAGGGAAAATCCCTGCCTTTTATTTTTTTGCAACAGTTTCAGGAGAATTTGTATTAGTTTTTCTTTCCATGTTTGGTAGAATTGGGCTATGAATCCATCTGGTCTGAGCTTTTCTTTTTTGGGAGACTTTTTATTACTAGTTCAATCTCATTACTCTTTATTAGTGTGTTCAGATTTTTTGTTTCTTCCTGATTCAGTATTGGTAGTTTGTATGTTTTGAGTAATTTATGCATTTCCTTTTCTAGTTTGTGAGCATATGGTTGTTCATAATTGTCTATGATGATTTTGTGGTATTATTGTGGTATCCCTTGTAACATGTCCTTTTTAATTTATTATTTTGTTTATTTGGATTTTCTCTCTTCTTTTCTTGGTTGGACAAGCTTGGTTGACTTGTCAATTTTGTATATCTTTCTTTTAATTAAATGATAGCTGTGTACATTAATGCAAACATGGGGTACAGTGTAGTGTTTTCACATACAATTTGAAATATTTTCATCAAACTCATTAACATAGACTTTGTGTCATTTACTTAGTTGTTGTGTTAAAACATTTACACTCTAGTTCTAAAGGGATGGTCATCTACATTCCAAACAAATGCAAACCAGAAAAAAGCAGGTGTTGCAATTTTATTTGCAGATATGTTAGGGTTTAAATTAACAAAAATAAGCAAAGATAAGGATGGCCATTTTATATTTGTCAAGGGTAATACCCAAGATGATGAGATTTCAATTATCAATATCTATGCATCCTACCAGAATGCACCTCAATTTATAAGAGGTACTCTAACAGGCATGAGCAACTTGATCTCTCCCAGCTCTATCATAGTCAGAAAGGAATTTTGTATATCTTTTCAAGAAACAACTTTCCATGTCATTGAACCAGTGTATTATTTTTTAGTATTTGTTTGAGTCTAGTTCTGCTCTCATCTTTATTGTTTCTTTCCTTGTACTAATTTTTCATTTGCCTCTAGTTCCTTGAGATGCATTCAAAGGTTATTTAGTCAAAGTCTTTCTAATTTTTTGACATAGGTGTCTATAGCTGTAAAATTTCCTCTTAGAACTGCTTTTGCAGTCTCCCACAGATTTTGGTATGCTGTCTTTCCATTTTCATTGCTTCAAGAAATATTTTTATTTCCATTTTTATCTCTTCATTGACCCAATAGTCATTCAGGAATGTGTTGTTTAATTTCCATCTGTTTGTATAGTTTCCAAGGTTCTTCTTGATGCTGATTTCTGGTTTTATTCTATTGTGGTCTGAGAGGATATTTTATATGATTTCAGTCTTTAAAAATTTGTTAAGCTTGTTTTATGGTCTAACATGTGGTCTATCCTGGAGAATTTTCCATGTGCTGATGAAAAAAATGTATATTTTGCAGTTGTTGGATAGAATGTTCTGTAAATGCCTGTAAGGTTTACGTGGTTTAGAGTCCAGTTTAAAACCAATGTTTCTGCTGATTTTTTATCCAAATGATCTCCCTAATGCTGAGAGTGGGGTGTTCAAGTCCCCTCACTACTATTATATTGGACTCTGTCTCCCTTACTAGATCTAATAATATTTGCTTTATGCATATCAATCTGGGTATTTCAGTGTTGGGTGCATATACATTTAGAATTATATCCTCTTGGTGGATTGATATGCACCAAGTATGTATAGTGATGTTTCTTATCTTTTTTTTTTTTTTAACTATTTTTGACTTAAGCCTGTTTAATCTGATAAAAGTACAGCTACTCCTTGCTTTTGGCTTCTGCTTGCATGTATTATCTTTTCCCATCTCTTTACTTTGAAGCTCTATGTAAAGTGTGTTTCTTATAGGCAGCACATTGCTGATTAAATGTCTTTATCCATTCATCCAATCTGCATCTTTTAAGTGTAGAATTTAATCCATTTACATTCAAAGTTATTGCTGATATGTGAGGGTTTGAGGCTGTGATATTTTAAAACAATTTTGTGTTTATTTTTTATATTCTTATATTTTCTCTCTTTTCTTTTTCTTGTGTCCACTGTCATTGTGGATTGGTGTAAGTTTACTTTAGTGGTAACATTTGAGTTCTTTCTCTTCCTCATTTGTGTATTTAGTTTACCAGTGGGTTTTATTCTTTCATGTGTTTTCATGATGGTAAATCTTGTTCTTTTACTTCCAAGTTTAGGGCTTCCTTGAGCATCTCTTCCAGGGCAGTCTGGTGGTGATGAATACCTTCAGCATTTGTTTGTCTAGGAAAGACTATTTCTCTTTCATTTATGAAGGGTCACTTTGCTTGATGTAGTATCCTTGGATGGATTTTTTTTTTCTTTCAAGGATTTGAATATGTCATTCCTCCTCTCTGTAAAGTTTATGTTTATTTAAATATGTCATTCTCCTCTCTGTAAAGTTTCTTCTGAAAAAGCTACTGTGTGTCTAATATTGGTGATTAGACATTTTTCTACTGTTTTTAGTAACCTTTCCCTTTCTCTGGTGGTACATTCAGGCACTGGCTATGACAGGCAGGAGCTGCTGGTAGAATGTGAAGTGGGGGCAGTGGGAGCTCCTCCGTGGGCCTGCCACCAGGGAGAGTGGGCCTACTCTCAGTAAGGAGAGAGTAGGCAGGCAGCTGTGGGATGCATGGTTTCTTAAAGCCTGGGTCCCACAGCAGCCCACAGCAGCAGCAGTAGAATATATTCTTGAGGTGCATGAAATTGCCTTGCCTCCCCCTCTTCCTCCTTGGCCCAGTGGTGATAGTGGCAACATCATCCAGGCCCCAAAGAAGTATATAAGATCTTAAATTTTACGAGCCAAATTCATGTTACATTTATTTTGAGAAGGTAGGGGAATGTTAAAGGCAAAGTTATGGAGGTGTTTTTATTTCATGGTTGAACAAAGTTCTAAAGATCTCATGAAGAACACAAAGAGACAAGTCAGGGATAGAATAGGCCTAAGACCTAGAAAGCTAGATAAAGTGATTAGAAATAAATTGAGTTTTACACTAAAGTCATTGGATGGTGGTCAAAGGAATTAAGATAAGGTGGTTGAGAGATGTATTATTTTTCTATTGTTGCTATAACATTACTACAGAATTAATGGCTTACAACAACACAAATTTATTATCTATTCCACAGACTAGGAGTCTAACATGAGTTTCATCTGGCTAAAATCAGGGCGGTGGTGGGGTGTAGGTTTGTGTTCCTTTCCAGAGTCTCTCAGGGAGAATTTGTGTCTTTGCTTTTTCTTTCAGTCTTCAGACTTTCATATTTTTTGGCTTTCTGTCCCCTTCTTCCATCATCAAAACCAGTAATGTTGCATCTCTTTAACTGTTCACTGTGATTCATGCCTTCTCCTTCCTCTTTGTATTTTAAGAATGCTTGTGATTATATTGTGTCCACTTGGATGATCTAGGATAATCTCTCTAGTTTTAAGTTCAGCTGATTAGCAATTTTGATTACATCTGCAAACTTGATTCCTTTTGCCATGTAATCTGATATGTTTACAGATTTGGGGGATTATGATGTGAACCTTTGCAGGGTGGAATATTCTGGAAGTAAACTGGAAATATTTGTAAGCAATAGTGAAGGACACTGAATAATCACAATCTAGTTAATAGAAGGGAGAGTTTATTGGAACTATTTTCATGCTATGTTTCAGATTGTTCGGAACATGAGGCTCATCAAAAGTCTACTCTTAGCCTCCTGCAATTTACATGAAATTCCTTTTTTAAAAAAATTTTCTTGAAAAGTAAATTTATTTCAGGTTAATGTGAGGGTACAAACCATCAAGTCAAAATACTTGATTTTGTTAGGTAGAGTCCCTCTTGTGGTGTGTCCCACATACAAAAGATGTGCCAAACACCCCACCCCATGCCCATTCAGTGAGAACACCCCAACTCCTTTCCCTTCCCTTCTTTCATTACCCCCTCCCCACTTGAAGATTTATATGCAATTCTTGAATGCATGATTAAAATACTATTACTATTGATAATACGATTACTACCATAATTAACACCTCTTGGGGCTTTATATATTAGGCCTATTCTAGAGACATTTCATGAACTAATTTTATCCTTAAACAAATGCTGTAAGGAAGGAATAATCCTTTTCCCTATATTCACATGAGGAAATTAAGACAAGTAGTTTGCCCATGGTCACACAGTGAGGATTTGAATTGAAATCCTGGCAGTGTGGCATGAGGGTTTTTAACATTATATCACATAGCCTCTTATGTGCATCATTCTCAGTTGGGGGCAGGAGTGGCTGATGAGTGTGATTTGGGGTAGACACCAAAGATTGCAGGTTAGAAACAATGCTTTGGGCAGGATCTGTTGAGATATCTATAGGGTAAAAAAAGTGAAGCAAGAGGCAAAATGCAGAGCAAAGTAATGAAAAAAGACACATTCAGAGAGGAAGAGGGCAAGGC
>NW_003852517.1:784147-785998 GCF_000181295.1 Otolemur garnettii
AGCCAGTGCCTGAATGTACCACCAGAGAAAGGGAAAGGAAATGAAGTGGCCCTTCATTACTGAACCTACATGGACATCCGGCTTCTTTAGTTTAGTTCAATCTAAACATAATAGTAAAATCACCTGTAAGGCTACTCTTTCTTTTCCTTCTCTTTCTTCCTTCCACTCAACAAATATTTATTGATTATTGACAATGTAAAAGAAACTGTACTGGAAATTACGTAAACCTGGTTACTGAGACATGAGACTCAAATAATATTCAGTGGAAGCAAATTATAAAATTTGCTCCAAAATTTTGCTCAGTAATATAAAAATCATCAGTTGCATTGTTGCAGCCTTGAGTTTTACTCCCTATTTTCTTCTCTATGTTTTCTATTCTTTTAATATCTGTGTCTCTGTGCATATTTTCATTATCTTCTTTGATGCGTCTTTTTTCATTACTTTGCTCTGTGCATTTTGCCTCTTGCTTCTCTCGGTTGCCTATGCTATTATCTCCTAGCTAGTTATACTTTATTCAACCCATTTTGGAAAGAAACTATTTATTTTAAAATACTAAAATTCTTCTAAATTCATTTTAACTTTTTCATTCATTTATCACTTTATTCTATCCACAAATAAAAATTCAGTCCTTCATACAAATAAAAATTCGGTCCTTTATTCATTCTGCTGCTTATAACAACTTCCTTACAAAACCCCTGCTTATGTACTCCCAAATCCCCTGACACTCCATCCATCTTCACCTTCAAAGTTTCCTCTGACTTTTTGGGCACATCTAATCTCATCATTCTCATACTCAAATTCTTCCATTGTTCTCCTGATATCAGGTATATACCTGCTAAAACCCAAACTTCTTTACAAGATTTAAAAAATGCCTGCCAACCCAGCTAACTTCCCTTTTGTCTTATCCCCTAATTCCCCTTTGCATGTTACGCTCTACTTGCACAGACATACTTGTGGTTTCTAGAACAAATCATACTCTGTCATGTCTCTGTAACTTTCCATAGAACCTTCTACGCGTCATTCATTCACTATTCCCTCTGCTGCTTTCTCCCCATTCATATAGAAATCTTCTCCTCATTCTTTAAGATTGTTTCAATATTATCTCTGCTGTGAGTGAGGTCTTCTCAGTCACTTTTAGGCAGATTTGGGACTCCTTGTCTGGTTTCTTCTATACTATCCATCCTTCCAATGTTTGCAAGAATATTATTGTTAGTATTTTGAGTCAGGACTTGGGCTTTTCTATTTCTAGCTAACATAGAATAGAACACACAATAGCTTAATCATCTTTGTAAAATCAACCTACCTATTACTTAGCCTACCATAATGATATAGCATAACTCTTCTTTATGCCTGACTTATCAGTTTCTCAAACTATACTCTTTGGAACACAACCAAAAGAGTTGTGCATTATAGAAAAAAGTCTAGGCTTCAGATAGTTATGTGATATGTATATCTGTGTTCATTGTAGGTATAAGACAGAGAAGTCCAAATATTCTTTTCACAAATAATCCTTTATTTTTAAAATTGATATATAATAGATATGCATAATTTGGGGAGGATACATGTAATAGTTTAATACTTTCATATAGTTTGTAAAGACCAAGTCAGTGTAACTGAGATCTCCATCACCTTAAATGTTTGTCTTTTGTTTCTGCTAGAAACATTTGAATTATTCTCTTCTTGCTATTTTGAAATATATAGTAAGTAGATTATTAGAAACTATGGTTACCCTACTGATCTATCAAATACTGGGCCTTATTTCTTCTATCAAACTGTATATTTATCTTTTTATTTTTTCTATTTTATTTCAGGTTAATATGAGGACACAAACAACTAGGTTACAATATTTGC
>NW_003852517.1:786731-790538 GCF_000181295.1 Otolemur garnettii
ATCATAAAAGGGAACACTAAGGTGACCCAGAGATATGCATGGTAAGAAGCTGTTACTACTTTTAGAACTGGGAGAACAAAGGGAAAAGTTGGATTATTAGAACTCAGAAACTCAGAGAAGGGATCCTTCTGAGCTGGCGCGAGGACTTCTGAGAAGGAGGAATAACCTGGCTGGAGCTGGTACCCTTGAGAGGTCAAGATAAGTCTGGCTTTTAGAATATAAAAGAAGTAGAAGGCTGAAACCAACTGCTAAAGACAGGGCAATAGACAATTACTTCTGAGGAGATGCTGATAGGAGCAAGTAGCAGATGAAAAGGAACATGTCCCTTCTCTCCTATTCTTGCCTTCAATATTCTCTCTATTGGTAGGACATATTAGTAAGCTAGTTGGCAAAGAGACATCTAGTTTGCATACTCCTAGCCCTAGTATTAAAAATCAGTGTAGGACTATGAATATGGAGCAGAGAAACAATAGTTTATTAAGCAGCACTAGTTGCAATTTTATCGAGTCTCAAGCAAGGGTCAGAATAATTATCTTCCAGCTTAAAAACCTCAACATGATCATATGCTTAAGATCTTAAAAAAATTTGTTCGTCACTAGATGTGTACTTGAGTATGCTATATCACAATAATGATCATTTAATCATCAAATATGGAACCTATATGGCAGACATTATTCTAGGTGCTTGGGTTTTAACAGTGAAAAAATAAACAGATCTTTGCTTTCTTTTGTGAAACTGTCATTCTAGTGAAGGGAAATAATTCCATAAATACAGACACAACATGCCAAATGGCAAGTACAATGGAGAAAATAAAGCATGTTAAGTGGATAGGAATTGGAATGGAGGCAGCTCTTTCATATGGGATGGTCTTAGAAGGACTCAATGATAAAGTGAAATTTGGGCAAAGACTCAAAGAAAATATGAGGGAGAAAGTAGTGTGAAAAAATAGAAAAGATCTTTTCAGTAGGAAATTGTTACATTTGACAAACATGAATACCGTGAAAATTTTGCTAGTAAGTGAACTTTTTCATGGGTTTGCAGTTTGTCTTTAAGTATTGAAGACTTAAAAAGGTTCTCTTTTAGAAGACTGTGGTTCTAGCTGGGTGACATCAGCGTATTATCAAATATAGTACCAAGTTCAAACATTCCATAAAGTACTGCTCATCTCTTTCACTGAGGGAAAACTGCTTCTTCACATAGCAGGTTATACAAGATTTGCTGACGGTAAGAAGAATTAGCTAAAGTATATAATATCCTACCTCTCCTATAAAATACTCCCTTTGTTTCAAAGTCAGCTATGAAATTCTAATAGTTTCAAACCTTTCATTTAGATTAGTTGGGTAAATGTAAAATGCCCAGCACTGTACGTAATTACTTCTTTGTTAAGATGTCAACCTTTGTTTTTTAGTTAAGAGTTAATGAACCTTGATAATTGGCAGTCTTTGAGGCAGAAAGTGGGATGGACACCTTCAGTAGTCCTTAGACCAAAACAATGAAACCATTGTTGGCGTTAGGATTACGTTGCTTTTTGTTCAGATAATTGTTCATTTTCTGAGAAAACACATGCATATTTTAGTAGTCAGTGGTGTCATAAATATTAATGTTAAGCTATAATTAAGTATACCTTCAACCACTTTGTTACTCAATAAATGTGAGCGTATCTATAAATTTAGAAAACTAAAACTGATATAAAAGCCAGTAATTCTTTCACATTAAAGCTTTAAAAAAAATTAACAGTAATTCCGGTTCTTGAAAAAAAATGAGTTTTTTTCAGTAGCCAGTAAAATTTTCCAACAGGAAAGTTTAGGGTGGGTTTGTCTAAAAGTTATTCATCTGAAGAAAAGGTCGTTCAAGACTAGATAGTTTTAGAAAGTAGAAATTTGAGTTACCTGAGTAAATCTGTTTTTAACTTAAGGAGTAATTTTGAGAGGTCAGTGGTGCCCATTAAAAGACAAGAACTTGGTTGGGGCAGGAAACCCACTGCACAGCACTTAACTTATATGCCTAGGTTCTTCTCCCAGTCATGTAGGGATAATAATTGCTACCTTTTGTGGAAAGTGAGCAAGTGCTTTGCTAGCTCTGATTCAAGATGCTATATCAACACAAATTATTACTACAACATAATGCATCATGCACATAAAATACTATCATGGTGCTCTTTTAATGCTTATATGACATCTATAAATACTATTCTTTCTTCCTCCCTCTTTAGGTCAGAGAATATAATCACAGCATGCCACTAATCAATTTCACCCAATATGGGGGGAATCTATTTTTTAAAACTTCATATCCATTGGAAAAGCACTCAACCTACTGGTCCCTTATGGTCTCTGTAGTAATTACATGACGGTCCCCAAATTAAGTCTTCCCCACTTTCAAAAATATGGGTTAAAATTACTTTTCCTAGAGACTGGAAATTATCTGGGAAAGACTGGGGTAATGAAATTGGCCAGTGGTATTAAAATTTGGTTGTTGAACATTTAACTAGTCTCAACAACGTGTTAAAGTGCTATCTAAATAGATAATTAGCTAGTCTTGCACAGTGAGCTCTAAATTTAGCAGTGAAATTAGGTTCAGCCAATGCGAATAGAGGGAAAGAAATTTTCTCAAGGGAAACAGTGGTGTCAGCACAGCTGAGAAATGTCACAATAGCTGCATTTAGTCAATTATGATCACCATCAGGGATCTCCCTAAGCGATGCAGGACAAGGTCTATTCATAAGTGCATCTTGAGGATAGGTGATAGAAAAACCTCGGGTGCAGGAGACAGGCTTACATGGGATGACAGAGGCAGGGAGGGGTGGGAGGGAGAAAAGGAAGGGGGTGGAGGGAAAGGTAGCTAGACTGAGAGCCGGGAGTCACGATGGGAGGTGGAAGTTGAGAAAGAAAAAAAAAAAAAAAAAAAAAGAAGTGGGCAGGAGGTAGAATGACGTGTTGCCTTGGAGGTGAGTAAAACATTGTAAGCCAGTGGGCGGAGGGTAGGAAGATACTAGCGATTGAAAGCCCAGGAAAAGCTTAGTCTGCGCCACGGCAAGCATTAGTTTAGCGGGGGCTGATCTTGGCTCAGCTCTCTTCGTACTGGGGTACATTTGTGGCTTTCTGGTGGAGATGGTGGGATGTACGTGAAACTAATGGTGTCAGGCCTGAGGACTGGTGTCCTCCTCCGATCCGCCCCCCACCCCGGACAGTCCAAACTGCCCACTCTTCTCATTCCCCCGCGGAACTGCGTGTGGCTGTGGCTCCAAGGTCAAGCCACAGGGACGGTGCGTGGCCGATGGATGAAAAGGGCAGGGCGTTCAGCCATTTGGGGTCATGGTGGACCACAGACGCTGCTCCTCTTAAGGGAAAATGTTTAGTATCTCCCGAGGCCGCTTTCCTGCGACCAGTTCACAGAAAAACAGGCAAGAAAATAAAACTACACGTGCACACATGCAAATGAAACAAAACCAAAGAAAAACGCCACCGCACTCGAAGCCCTTGGTTGGGGGAAATCCACGGCCTCCTGTTGCCAGTTGCCCGGCGCAGAAAGTGGACAGCCCGGCGGCCAGAGCGAAGCAAGAGCGAGAAAACAAACCTTTGGGGACCTCTCTCCTGTCCCAGTTCTGCTGACCCTTCCACCAAGCCGCCCTCCCAGAGAAAGAGGCAGGAAGAATGCCTGTGCAAAGGTGCCCCGGCGATCGGAGGACAAGTGGGGCAGGGAAGAAGGGAGAGATTCGGAAAGCACAGCTGTCCCAGGGAGCAGGAAGAAAGAGAAAGTCTCTCTCTCCTCTCAGTCCCCAGCTCCCCAGCGAGGTGGGAGTCGCCTAGT
>NW_003852517.1:790642-796850 GCF_000181295.1 Otolemur garnettii
CGTCCCAGCCCGATTGAGCGCAGCCGGGAAAAGGAGAGCGCCGAGCGCGATTGTCCCACAGCCTTTCCCTCAGTCTGCTCCCGGGCCGAGGTGGACCCGCGAGGGGCGGAGTGGGCGAGACCATTGGAAACGCTGGGGAGGGGGGAGAAACCAGGCAGGAATGAGGGGCGGGGCCGACTAACCGATTCCAGATTTTCCAGTCCTTTTTAAAGCTCTGTTTTGGGAGAAACCCTGTATCAAAGTGGATGAGGAGAGTTTTTTTTTTTTTTTTAAAGGGGAGGAGCTTGTGTAGGAGGGCGGGGGAGGAGAAGCGGCTCGCATCCCGGGATCAGACGGGAGCTGGAGTTGTGCGGGGAGGGCGGGCGAGTTCCAGCGCCCGCTCTGAGGGTCGGTTTCCTCCCCCCCTCCCGCGTGGGGCGGGGTGGTGCGTTCCGAGTTCCCAGGAGTTCGAGGCGGGCGGGTGCCGGGGGGAGGGGAGTGGCGGCTGCGGCGGGCGGCTCCCGCCTCAGCCTAGGCAGTGGCGTCGGCGACGGCGGAGTCGAGGCAGGCGCGAGCACTCGGTTGAGTGTCAGCCGGCGTTGACGGCGCAAGAGCTGGGAGTTGGGGACGCGCGCGCCAGACCTTCCGCCGCCGCGCAGCGGCTGCAGCTGCCGCCGCCCAGAGCCTGAGGCGCCGGGGCCGGGGGAGCAGGCGGGGCGGGCGGGCGAGCGTGCCGGGGGGAGAGTGGGGGATGGCGCGGACCCCGGGGCCGGCCCCGCTGTGTCCCGGAGGCGGCAAAGCACAACTTTCCTCCGCTTCTCCCCCCGGAGCTGGGCTCCTGCTGCCGCCCCCGACGCCACCGCCGCTGCTGCTGCTGCTTTTCCCTCTGCTGCTCTTCTCCCGGCTCTGTGGTAGGTGAACCCTGGCGGTTGGTGCGGGCTGAGGGAGGCGCGACCGAGGGTCGTGGCGCCACCGCCGGGTTGTCCGGGCCACTCTCCGGGGACGCGAAGCGGTTGTGTTCGGCGGTTGACTGCGCGAGCTAGTGCCGTGGACTTTGGCTGGAAACTTTTCGCCGCGCCCGGGGCGAGGCCGGGGAAGGGCCGGGCCGGCGAGTGCGGCGCCCGCCGGCTGCCCGCTCCTCCCCCGCCCTCCCGCGGCCGCGCGGGTCGCCGCGTTGTGATGGCCAGGGGGTTGGTGGCTGTGCTTCGTGCGCGGGGTTCCTCTGGGTTTGCTCCAGGGACCGTTACTTCCTTGCTCGTTCGCTGGGAATCCGAGAGCATGGACTTGTGGACTGAGGTTAAGGTGCCGGGGTGTCCTTTTGCCGCCTCCTTTTTTCTCCGGTGGAAC
The DNA here is from genome assembly GCF_000181295.1 of Otolemur garnettii. Classification (NCBI taxonomy): domain Eukaryota; kingdom Metazoa; phylum Chordata; class Mammalia; order Primates; family Galagidae; genus Otolemur; species Otolemur garnettii. The sequence goes on from NW_003852517.1 coordinate 791,969, forward strand.
TTGAGTTGTGAGCCCAGAAACCCTAAGGAGAAGAGCTCCGTGGAATGAAGCCTTCGGGTCCATCCTTCAGGGCCTTCTACCCGCAGAAGGCACCATGTTAGCCCACCCTGCTGCAGCATCCCCTACAGTCGCTTTTCTTGCGTCCTGCGGCCCCATTCTGACCTGGCAGCCTCTGGATCTCTATGGATTGAGCCCACACTTTGCCTTTCAGTTTGTGGGACGTCTGTTATTTTAGCTTACCCATTTGTCCGTTCTTATTTTCGCAAATCCTGTTTGACCCCAAGAAGATGCGTTAAATACTTGATTGCATTTGACTTGGCTGTTCTAATGAAACAGCCCCACACTTCTTTCCCGTCTATTTCTTCCACATGTTAGGTTATCGTTTTTCTTGTCACTTTTGGGAACTAGCGTCTTTGTAAGTTTTGTTCCCAGATACTGGAGGTTAGAAGCTTTGTTAAGGATCCTATAAAAAGCACACCTGTCTTTCATGCAAGAGAACTGGACGTGTTAATTAATAGAAGGCAATGATTTGGGAAAATAAGGCCACCAGTCTTTGGAGATTAGTTCTAAATGCCTTTGGATAATATCAAAACACTGTGAGACGTTATTATTTGAGGGCTGTCATTTGGTGAGAAAGGTAGGGGGGGTAAAGCTTGAGCTTGTTCAAAGATAGGTTTTCAGTGTTTCTTGAAACCGTAAATATAAGTTTTACCAATGTACATTATAAGCAGAGATGTGTGTGAATTTCTTGGATAGTGTGATTTAGAAGAGAGAATTCTGAATCAGGTAGTTGGTTCTGAGGAAGGCAAAATTTTCATGATGAGATGGGAGTCCCACCATAGGATGAGAATTTCCTCTATCAGTTTACTACCACGTTTCTAGCACTGTAATGGGGAAGTTTCTGGTTTACACAGAGTATAGTGTGATAAATGGCACATTACTTAATATACACTGTTCTTATGTTCCAAGTCCGTAAATATTTGGTTACAAAACACAGTTCTTAAAGCTATGCTAGTTTAAATTGATGCAAGATTCTGGATTGAATATTAAGGAAGATTGAGGATGCTACTTACAATTAGGTGAGGTTAGGATAGTTGGAGGGGGCGACTATCCTGACTTAGTTTATGTAAGTATTGAGAGACTATTTGTATGTCAGCAGAGGTAGATCAAGGCAAAGCTTTATGGTTGACTGAAGCTAGGTAATATGTACAGCTCATGCAGGAGAGAGAATTTACATAATTTCTAGTGATTGTGGAAATGTGTTGTTCATTACTTTTTGAAAAATACATTGGTTTTCACGTGGTCACAGAAAAAAGTTGTTTTTTTTTTTTTAATCTCTTCAGTAGTGCGGTATTTGAGGGACTTGATATTTAGAGCCTAGGAACTTAAGCAGTGTAGGCAAATAGACTAATTTAGAACAGGTGTGAATTGAAGTTTCCATAGTCAACTTTTCTTGTAGTTGTAGAGATAGGCACCAGTTTTGTGTTACTGTGCACTGCTCATTTAAAGAACTTCTTTTTTTGGCGTATAGTGTTATAACACCCTAATTTGTGAACCCTTATGACAACTTTTTTTCCATCAGCCTTTATTTTAGAATTCAGTCTTTGAATAGGACATAGTTGTTGTGACTTATGGATGCTTAATAGTATAGAAACAAATTTTTTTTCAAGTAGGCTGTTGATCTAACAACTTGTTGATCTAACTGCTGTACTGTTAATACAGTAATGCTAACATTCATAGTACTACTTACGAGGTTTGGCATGTACTTATGTTTGACCAAGCAGAACTAGTTTTAGAATTGAAAATATGTTTAAGCTCTGAAAAGATGACTGTATCTGATGATTTATTGATCAGAATGCTTTTTTTAATCACTTACAGATTTTTTCTTTTTGCTATTTTTGATATGTTGTTTACATTTAGTAAGGCCTTAACTTTATTATGCTAATGTGACTGTTAAAAATATTCCTCACAATTGATAGACCTCATATTCCCAAAAGTTACTAAGATATTTATATCAGATTTACTGGTTTTTGGGAGGAGGTGAACATTTTCTTATTTGGAGAACTAAACTTTTAAAATGAGAATTTTACAGGTTGACAAACTACCACTTTTTTTTTTTAGCTTAAAAAATTCCTAGTGTAAAGATCAAGGATACTAGGTTTATAACATTCATCTGACCTGATAAAGACTCATTATTCTGAACTTGTGTGTTTTTTATGATGATAATAAACAGTTGGTAAATGATGAGATTTACTTCACTCTTTCTTCTTGCATCTTTCTTGGGAAATAGATAATATTAGCCAGGATTTGGCTTTGATGAATGAGAAGAGAGAGTATTTGACCTTTGTTAGGTCCCATTCTGTGCCTCTTTCCATTTTAAGCAGTGCTTTATCTTAAGATAGACGTTCGGAAGATAGGAAGATCTAATATGATATGGAACCTTTGATCACTTTCTACATACTTAATTGACGCTTGGAACATGACACATAAATAAGAGGCTTGCCTTCATGGTGCTTACAACTCTGGGATGAACTAAAGAAAACAGGATTATAGAACAGTTTGGTGTGTAAATATGATAGAGAAATGCGTTAAGTAATATGAATTGGCTTTGGTAAAGAAGAAGAATGTAAAATGAGGGAAAAAGTCAGTCATTTAAAAAAAATCATTAGAGTTATATCTTATTGAGATGTCCCTTCCTGTATTCCCAGCACATTGTGCTTCAGTTGCTAAAGAGCCAGTTTGATATTGAAAACAGACTGCCACTTGCTAGCTGTGAGTCATTGGCAGGTTATTGAACCTTGCAGACTTCAAGTCTCTCTTCTTTTAAGAAAACATAACATTATCACCTTGCTGATTGGGTTCTTGTAAGGATTAAATGAAAGAATAAAACAGAACACTTAGTAGAGTGGATGGACTATAGAAACTCTCAATTATTGGCATTTATTATATTGCACAACAGAAACCAACCAGGTTGATATTGATAATTCTTAAATTCTACACTGGTGTCCTGAAACATTGAGTTTTCAAGTTAATTTGCTTGCTGTATTTGCACTTCACATCTTTATATAGAGTGTATAGTCCAATCACTGACTCTAAATATTTGTTAAATTTACTTAAAATAAACAGAGCAATTTTCAGAATATTAGAATACAGTCACACTACTCATCTCTGTAACTGTATGGAGCCTGGTTGACTCTTCCCTTAATGATGTCCAGTGCATTTTACGATGTGGCTATTCTGGAAGGTCACTTAGAATGTTAGTAATTATATTGGAAATGAGAGTTGGAAAAGGGAGACCCAGTTAGGTTCTACTTTATTAACGTACTGGTAGTATGAGGTTGGGCCTATAGTATGGGCCCCTGTATGACTCCAAATTTAGAAGCAAGCAGAAAAGAGCCAATCTTCCTTACTTAAGTAAGCTACAGCATTAGAAATAGGATTTAGGAGAGCTGAGCAATTGTTTGTGTGTGTGTTTACTTGTTTATGTCACTTACACCTAAATATAAGAGTATATTTACAACTTAGTGACTCAGCAACTCTGATGTTTGTTTTGTTTCTGTATAGTTAAGGAATAAAAGGTATGGGTTGTTGCCAATAATTTGAAAATTACTGAAGACAAGCTAGCTGTGACTAACCTAAAGAAAATAGTCTTTTGACAGTTCTGTAACTTACCCATTAAAAAGTTAGTAAATAATGCTATAACATATTCTGAAATCTTTACAATTTGCATAAAAATTGATAAGCACTGTATGATTTGCAAAAGATGAGACATTTAGTTAATAATTGCTATTAATATGTAAAAGTGGGGTAAATAAAATAACCTTTAGTCAGTAATGGAATTTTAAAGATAAGTTTGTTTGCCAAGCACATAGATCCAAAGGTCTCAGCACCATTAATCTGTGATATTTTTGATTGCATTTTATATTTTTGTGTTGAACCCATATTCTTTCCTGAATTCAATAAAACTTAAGATTTTTATTTTTTGTAATAAGTTTTGATATATTTTAATCATTTAAACAAAATTTGTTGTAAAACTTATTTAAGGGTCGGCTTCAAGTTATTTTTTCTGAAAGAGTCATTAATTGTAACACAGCTCATCATTTGAGCTCATCATGTTGACTCACCTGTGAGTCTACATATAGCTATTTGCAGGTACCAAAGTTGTTTTAAAAAGGATATTGTAAACCGATACTGTTAATTTTACTTATTCCCTTTAATATAGCATTTAGGACATTGTTTTTCTTATAAAACTATTGACTGCCCACCAATCATTCTGCAAATTAAGATGAGTACGGAAGACCTGTTACATAGTGAGGAGATATTCATAAACTGGAATTTAACCCACGCATAAAAACATGCCAGGTGATAATTGGATTTAATGGGTAAGAATTAATGATAGGCCTTTTATCACTTCACACTATTATTTTATAAGTTTAAATTAGTAAATTATACATATAGCTCTTTAGAATGAAGAGATGTGATAGTTGTTTTATTTGGATTCCATTAACTTTAAATGTTAAAAAAAGAGTCACACTTGTTTTTGTTTTAAATAGGTTGGTTGTAAATAAGCAACCTAGAGACTCTTTAGGTTTTTAGCCTACATTTCTTCAGACAAAATGACAAAAATGTGTGGAGTTGGCTGTAAATCATCATTCTCAGGTAGCTGCTATGGTCAGCCAAAGTAGGGTGTGTGGGTGAGTTCAAATCATAGTTATTATTAGGGAATCGTTTCCAAAACAATATGCCCAACCCCCACTATGAACTTAACTGAGATGTGAAGTCTGAGGATTAGAGAATTTGTGTTTTGAGAGACAAACTTCAGTGATTCTTTTATAGACTGGTGTTATTTATAATGGCATTTTTTTTAATTGTTTGACCAGAT
>NW_003852517.1:797583-800868 GCF_000181295.1 Otolemur garnettii
TGTGGGTTAGTTTATAATGGTTTAAAAAATATTTAGTGAAATATACTATTTTATAGACTAAGCAAATCCTTTTTTGTGTAATAACCTACTATGTTGCAAAAGCTATGATGTGTAGAACAAATTAGGGGAATATAGTCTTAGGAAGGTTTTGATATTCCTGTCTTAACAGGAATATATATTTTAAGTTTGAGTTGTAAACTAGTGAAGATTGAGAGACTTACAGATACTACTTGATGCGAGTTCTCTACTGTTTTTTTTTTTCTTTTTGCTCTCTTTATGCCTTTCTATTACCCATTTTGACTTTCAAGTGTTTGTGAAATTGATCTCATAGGAAAATAACAGATCTTCCTATCTGGTGTTGTAAAATCAGCTGTGTAATTATCTAATTGTTTTGTACTAATAGCTTCTGTTGGACATATGTATGACATCTGACTCTGTGTTGAATTTTAGGAATAATGTGGGTAGAGTTAAGATACCTAATCTATTTTGTAATGGAAAGAGACCAGTGTTACTATTGGGAAAGACATAAAAAAGACAAGGGGCAAATATAAATATAGATGGACAGAGCTAGCCAGGGCTCCAACTCATTGTTTGAGAACATTGTATATAATTAAGAATGTGCTTGACTTTTCTATTGTTTGAGTTCAGAGAAAGAATATAAATATTAACGAAAGTAGTATTAGTAATCTGAATAAGATCAATATTGTTTAAGAACTCTCTTTCTATGAGTTATCCATGACAATCATGATTGCAGTATAAAAATATCTTGGATCATAGTTTCTGAAGAGTATTAGTAAGATCTTTAATTTAGTCATAGCTACTGTGGGCTAGATTAAGGTTCATTTCACAAATGTCCTGTTATTATGAACTCACACTTCCTACTAATTTGATTTAGATTAGAGATATTCATGACTATACATTCAATTTAATACTGAGTCAGACAATAAAGTGCCTGTTCAGAAATATTTTAAATGTGAAATAAAAAGTATTTCTCAGTTTCTTCATTTAATTTTTTTGAAGGATTCAAGTAGGGAAGGTACACAGCTAACAATTCTGTACTTCTTGCTAAGGGCACAGGGGTAGGATACCATAGCAATGTTTTTCACTAAATTATGAGTCTGCATATGTTAATGGCTGTAGTAGCCACCCTAAAATCTGCGTTTCTGCTTGTTTCAATTTAAAGGAGGTAAAAAAAATTACCACCAAAACAAAGTTCGAGAAATATTTGCTAAGAATAACCATAACCACTTTTGTAGTAGTGGTTATTTATTTCGTATAAGCAATTTTGAAGTTATAAATATATGTTTATTTTGATGATACAGTTTGTCTGTCCAGTGCATATTAAAAACAGAATGAACATCAATATTAAAGTAACAGCAAGGAGTTCCTGTTTTTTAAGTTGTTGCCTTGTGTTTGTTGTTAAATACTAGTGCGACATCAACGGATTAATAATTTTTTTCTTTTTAAGCTGGTAGAGACCCTACTGTTGACTCCTTTTGAATTATAGAAAGGAGTCACATCAATTCTAGAGTTAGTAGTACTAATGAGGACATCTTTTTTTTTTTTCCTAACAGGAAATAAGACTGACATTCTTTTCTGTATTTAATAAAATAAAATTAAGAAATAGATTATTTTTACAATTTTAATGAAAAAAATATTTTCAACTTTTAGATTCTTAAAGGAGTCAGCATTGTAGGGGCTATTTTGAAACCATACGTTGTTTATGAAACTTATTTTTCCATGTATATATAAAAGGATCTGGTCACTGATAGATTTTTACATATATACATATATGTATGTATTTATAGTTGACACTGAAAATGTTTAAACATTCAAATACCTGGTGAAATTTGTAATAGCATCCCCCACAAATCTCTTGTCCTCCAGAAGCTTTAATCTTGACAACATCTGTTAAAATATGAAAACAAACCTGAAATTCCCTAAGAAAACATAAGTATTTTTGTTTGAGGCTACTACTGTTGCTTTGCTGCCCTCTACAGTTATTTAAAATAGTCACTGTAGATTTTTTTCCCCAGTAGATGATTAGAATGGTAAAGTTGGTGACAATAGTTGATCTATACCTGTTAATGCAGAAAATGAGGGACTTAGAAATTGGAGGAGGGGATAAATGGAGAACTACTGAGTATCAACCAGGAAGGAGGTGATAGAGCACCAATTGTGTGCTAGGTAGTATACAGGATATCACAGTGGAATAAAGTGTGGTGGTTCTCTAAAGCTTACAAAAGCATTAGTAAGGTTAACACCATATATTTGGCATTTGTAACAACATACACAGTGGTCTGATACAGCCTGAAAAAAGATCAGTAAGGCCTCAAAGAGTTAAGGAAAGTGATGAGACTTTTGAGCAGTGTCTTCAGGAGTTTAGAATGATAAAAAACAGGGTTATTTCAAACACAAAAGAATACTTAAAACATAAAACTCAAAGTATCTGTTACCAGGACTCTGCTAAATCCCTTGGAGTCTTTGCCCTTAAGAAATGCAAAATTAATTGTCAGGAGATTCAGAATTAAGTGTGTGTGTGTCCAGTTACTTCTTTATCTCTTTTTTCCCTATAAAATTGTCAAAATAATGCTGCTTTCACAGAATTGCTATCAAATTTAAATTGTAATAAAGTGCTCTACAAATGCAACTACCAGTAATGTAAGGGAAAATGAATTGTGTCATATAATTGATGTGGCATAATATAGAGGAACAAGCAGTTTAATTTGGAAGATGGAAAAAGACTTAAAGGAGCTAATTTTCTAGCTGACTCTTGATGTAAGAGTTTAGATTACCATTTTTGAGAAAATCAGTGAAAAAGAGGATATAAGTTAAAAAAGATGACTAAGAACTCTTTAGAAGGAATTAATGTTTCCATGTAGTTTAAATCAAGCATGGACTTTATGGAAGTCGTGGATTTTTAAATACAGTAGAACTTAGTTAAATACCTCTCTACTACTGATCACCTCCTTAAGTTGACCTAATTTTCATAGACCAGACATGCACTACATGTACGTATCAGTATAGTAGGCCTAGTCCTTTATGTTGACCACCTCCATATGTTGACCAGTTTGTAACAGTTCCTTGGGTGGTCAACTTAGCAAAGTTTAATTGTACTTTGCTGAGATTAGACTGTGGTTAAGTAGTGAGAAGCTTCTGAAGACAGGTTAACTATTGAGTAGCTCAAGCAGCAATGTAAAGGATATGTTGGAGTTATGAGTAGGGTGACCAGATGTTCCGATTTTGGCGGGACAGTCCGGCTTTTCAACAATTTGTCCCGCGTCC
>NW_003852517.1:801109-815419 GCF_000181295.1 Otolemur garnettii
CCCCCCCACCCCGCTCCGCCCCCTGGCCATGTTGTCCGGCCTTACAGATTTTAAAATCTGGTCACCCTAGTTATGAGGCATAAGTGAAAGAGAAAACCATCACAATCCATGGGAAAGAGAGGATTATAGAGATAAATGTCAGTTTGACAGAGGTATTTAAAGAGGAGGAAGGGATCTGAGAAGTAGATTATATGGTATTTGGATAACATTGTCTGTGAGGAAGGAGGAGTTATGAACTAACATGGATTTCTCCCTTGAATTATCTGGAAAGATGATGAAAAGATTGCTTTATTTCATGCATAGTTTTTTTTGTGGGCATTTTAATTGTGATGCTTCTGTATTGTTTTTGAACTATTGTGGGAAATTAAGAGAGGTAGGAGGTAAATATGAAATTAGGAATTACCAGGATTGGTATCAGATATTTAGATTGGATGAGTTGTTTGAAAGAGAGAAAGGGATACAGGGAAGAGAGAGAGAAGGAGAAGAAAAAGAAAAGTAAAGAGGGAAGGGAAGAAGGGAGGGAGCTGAAAAATTTTTAAGATTGAAGTCTTTTGATTGGATAAGCTGTCAGAGGGAGAGAAGGAGATAAATGATGTGGAAAAAAATCTTGATAAGTAAATGAATCTAGAACTGTTAGAAATAAATGTCTATCATGGTAAGGTACTCAGTCTCTGATATTTTGTCATAGCAGTCTGAACTGACTAATACAGTTAAGTTCTTAATTAACAGACATCAATGCTCGCTTCAGCACATAAACTAAAATTGGAACAATACAGAGAAGATTAGCATGTCCCCTGTGCAAGGATGACACACAAATTCTTGAAGCATTTATATATATATATATATATATATATATGAAACTTGACTCTGATTAAAAGACAATTCATTAAAGGATATTGTGTGCTTCAGGGTGTGGAAATGAGGAACCGAAGGAGTCTAGGCATCTAGAACTATATCTAGAATCATACCAAGATAATATTGAGGGGCAGTCTGTTACAGTTATTTCTTGTTTTCTCTTAGATACTGGACATTGTAGCTTTGGTTTCTCTTAGATACTGGACGTTGTAGCTTTACCCCGATGCTGGCATTGCTTCTCTTAGAAATTGGATGTTGTTGTTGCTATAACCTGAGAAGATACTTTATCCACCTAGTGTCCACTCTAGAAATTTGAAAAAACTTTTTCTTTTTTGATTTAATTTTTCTCATGACGTATGTGTCTTTGGGATGGGAGTGAGAGAAGCATGTTGATATGCTGAGGTTCAGGAACAGACAGTGAGTAGAAAAACAATTGGGAGAGGCTAGTCTTAGAAATGAAAGACTCTTCTCTTTAATAGATAGGGAAAAGAAAATGAACGGTGAAGATGTAGAGAAACTTCCAAGTGTAAGAGGAGAATGTTAAAAAGAGGCTTTGATCTTTAGTGACTTAAGTGATAATGTATTTTTAGAATGAGTGTGGGGAGATATTGGAACTTAGGATAGAACCTTTGGGAAAAAATGGAGGCTGAGCACCACGGTGTGCGTTGTATTCCCAGCTATTTAGGAGGCTGAGGCAGGAGGATCATTTGAACCCAGGAGTTTGAGGTTTCCAGCCTTAGAAGACTGTGTCTAACAAGACATAACAACACACATTCAATACCTTTTTTAAAAAGGAAACAAGAACCTTTGGGGGAAAATGGAATAAGATATCAACTGAGAATGAAAGATTGATGACTCAGCATTGAAGGTATGAGTTGAAATAACATGATGACTTGTAAAACCTAAAAGATGTTGTGGAGTTAGTAATCAATTTTTGTTAGTGGCTGTTTTTATTTAATTGAGCTCTAAGTCTCCCAGAGATTATTCCAGATACTGTGAAAAACTCACCAATAAAGAATAAAATGTGCTTCTGGGAACCAGTTATATTCACGTACTGAAGGGAGTAGAATAGCATCATACCAAGTGCCTTTTGAATATGATGTGATAGTGTGTCTGAACATTTGAGAGCAGAGAAGTGATACAAGGAAAGTAGGATTTAAGAAATACTGATATATCATAGGTGAGATGGCTGATCGGGGATGTCTGACCCCTAGCCCTCGGGCCATTTGTGGCCCAGGATGGCTGTGAACATGGCCCAACACAATATCATAAACATACTTAAAACATTAAGGGATTTTTTTCTTGGTGGAATTCAACTGCGTAGTTTTCAAGTGTGAACTTTGTAGATGACAACATTGTGTCACAGTGTCACATAAAACATAAATATGCTTTTACTTTTGTACCTATGTGTAGCTTCAGTTTTATGGAGGTGTGTGGTTTTTGCTGTGTTATCTTCCAGGTACAGACTGTCTAATTGACACCATCAGATGTTACATGTGCTTATGCTGATTTAGTGAGGCAGCATTTATCAATAATATTTCAACCTGCCATTGTAATGTGAGGTGTTCCATATTATTTAGAAGTAAAAGGTTAGCATTCTGATTATTAAGGGCACTTCCACACCTGGTGGCTTCTCACACATCAGCTGCTGCGCTTTGCACTAGACCCTCAGCCTTGCCTTGCAGAGGCAGCTGAAATGTGGAAGGGCCCAAACCATGCTTTCTATTTTCTTATTAATTAATTTTCATAATAAAAGTAAATATAGGCACTTATTATTATTGTTTTAATCTCAGCATGGCTTCTGTAGCATGGCAAAAGAAAACAGAACGCCAAAAAGAAAAATTAAGGATGAAAGGAAGATTATTCGGTGAAAAGTAGACAGATCCTACTTTTTTGTTGAGGCAAATAGTAAGGCACTCTGCTTAATTTGTAGGAAATTTGTGCAACTTCTCAAAGACTACAGTTTGAGAAGATATTATGTGCAAAATATGTTGCCAGATTCCATGCATATAAAAGATTGTGTTGTAAGGACAACATAGCAGAACTGAAAAAAGTTTATTTGCAACAAAAATGTTTTGTTTTTTTTTTGTTTGCTTTTTCCCAGTGTTTGGCCCAGGCTGGGTTTGAACCTGCTACCTCCAGAATATGGGGCCAGCACTCTGTTCCTTTGAGCCACAGGCACCGCCCAACAAAAATGTTTTTAAAAAGTTACAGCTCACACAGATTTCATTGTAAAAGCTAGTCATATGGTAGCATATTTAATAGCACATAAACTCACCATTTACTGATGGTGAGTTAAATGTAATGTATGGAAAACATGGCAGATATAATTTGCCCGGAAAAAAAGGGGCTGTTTCTAAAATGAGTTTTCTCACCAGATGATAGCCAGGTGAATTGAAGAAATTGGAAAATCTGTCAAAGATTATGCTTTGGCTATTCACCGAAGCCACAAATATGACTTAATTTGCCATTTTTATTAGAGTTATTAATAACTAATATAAGGTCACTGAAGAAATGGCTTTGTTAGTGCCATTAAAAGACATGACTAAATCAAGAGATTTATACAAAACAGTAAAAAATATGTTAAAGCAGTTTTCTTTGTCTATTGCCAACATATCTGGTATAGTTACTGATGATGCTTCAGCAATGGTAAGTAAAAAAGAGGGACTCATAAAATTAGTGGAAGATGATGCAGTTGTCACCGAGAACTCACGTTTGATGGTGTACATTTATCATTGCATAGTACAATCAAGAAAATTTGTTCACAAAAGCTTTAAAAATGGATAACATGTAAATCATCATCAAGACTGAATTTCATAAGGACCAAGGGTTTGAATCATTGCCAGTTCCAGGAATTCTTTAACAGTATTGATGCTGACTATTGCATCATCACTTACTTTTCAGAGGTTAAAATGGCTAAGTTGAGCCCAAATGTTGGAAAGATGTTATGATTTGCAATATGTTATCAAGTCATTTGTGGTATCAAAACTAAATTTGTTTTAGAATTTAATGAAAACTGACTTACAAATTTAGCATTTTTTTGGTTTCTAGCTGCTCATTTAAAAGAGTTAAACATACATCTTTGAAGTAGATACCAATTTCTCAATACAGTGTTTCAAACAATTGCAGTGTTCCAAATGAAATTGAAATTATGCCAAGTTCAAATTAAGCAATTTTATGCATTTTGGCATGTTGGTTAAACAGTCCTATGAACAGCAAGAATTATGTTGCCTTGCTTTTTGATTTAATGCAAGAAATTGAAAACATTTCAAGATTCATGGCAAAGTATTCAATATTTTGGTGCATTTTTGACACCATTTTCAGTTGAGATATATAGGTATAGATATAGATATAGATATCCCATCAGTTTTCACAGTGAATGCATGGAGCTGCAATCTGACATTCACCTTAAAGAAAAATTTGATCATATCTCTTTACTGGACTTTATATTAGGTCCTCTCTTCCCCGAGAAAAATATCCCTTACTTCACAGTCTTGTCTTACTCATGTGATCGCTTTTTGGAAGCACCTGCGTTTATGAGCAACTGTAAGAGTAAAGCACAGTAAGAGTAAAATTAGAACCAAAATATCTCATGAGCACCTTGAGAACTGACTATCTTAACTACTTCCATTGTACCAGATACTGATGCATTAGTTGCTCAAATACAATGTCAAATATACTATAGTTTTATGTTGCCCACTTTTACTTTTGTAATAAAAAATACCAAAAAACCACTCTAAGATGTTTTATTACTTATATACGTACATTTTCTATATTATTGATCACAACTTTGGGACTTGCTTGCCAATTTTAAAGGACTCTGTGAATGGGCCACTACATAGTTAGGATTATGTGAGGACTTCTTTGCTTATCTGTGGTGTGGTAGACATGAAAATTATCCACTGATATTTTTTAGTTCCTCAGTTTTCTTTAGTGTTCATGTATTTAATGTGTGGCCAAGACAACTATCCTTTTACAGTGTGGCCCAGAGAAGCCAAAAAGTTGGACACCTCTGGTCTAGCTGAGTTATTAAGGCCTGAATTAGGATGGTAATGGTAAAAATTAAAGGGAAAAGTTTAAAAACAAGAGATAATTAAAGGCAAAGTAATAGTTCTTGATGATCTTAGTATAAGAGGAGTTGGGAAGAATGAGTGTATTTGGAATTTAGGAATAGAAGGGAGAATAGTATGAAGATTGCTGAATGGGAAGTTGAGGTAAGAATTAGGTGTTACATATATAAAAGAATGGGCTGCTATAACAAAGTGCCACCAATTGCATGGCTTAAAACTATAGAAATTTAGTTATCTTTCAGATGAGGATCCTAGAAGTTTGAAGTCAAGATGTCAACAGGGCCATCTTCCCTTTAATGCTCTGGATAGAATTCTTCCTTGTCTTGCCCTAGGTTCTGTTTGTAGCTGTCAATCCTTTGCATACCTTGGCCTTGGCAGCTGCTTCACTATAATCTCTGCTTTGTTGTTACATGACATTGTATCTTTATGTTTCTATCAATGACGTTTTCCCTTTATAAGGCCAACAGTCATAACTGGATTAAAGGCCAAGCCTCCTACAGTATGACCTCATCTTAATTTACATCTTACTTAACATCTGTAGAATCTTTATTTCCAAATAAGATCATATTCACAGGTACTAGGAGTTATAGTTTTAATAGGGTGACCAGAAGTCCCGCTTTTGGCGGGACAGTCCTGCTTTTCAACAATTTGTCTCATGTCCAGCGGCGTTTTAAAAAAGTCCCGATTTTTGGAAAGAATGCACCAAGGGGCGGGAGAACAGGAAGGGAATATACGGTTTTTGGCTGCCATGTGGCTATTTTGCCAGAATATGAGTTTTATATTATTTTTGTTAATTTTATAATGTTAAACTGTAATAAATAATTGCTGAGAAGTGATTATCGAGAACTGCTTATCAAAGTTTGCATTATTGTCAGGCCCTGCCCTGCCCCGTCCCGTCCCCTGCCTTGCCCCCCGGCCATGTTGTCCTGCCTTACCGATGTTAAAATTTGGTCACCCTAAGTTTTAACCCGTAACATCAGAGTGATAATTTTTGTTTTGACCACATTAACTGTGAGATTTGAGTCTTGATTCTTGGTAAATACAACATTTGATGATGTAAGATATAAGTTGGTTTGAAAAAAATTTGAGACAGATTCATGAAATATTAAAAATTTTATTGTCAAGAACATACAGAAATGTATATGTAAGTGTTCAGTTGGATGAACTGTTATAAAGTGAGCACATCTATGAGACCACTACCTTGGTCAATAAATTAATTACCAGCAGTCCAGAAGTCCCTCTCATACTTCTCCCTATTCAAAAATCCTTCTCTCTTCTCCAGAAATAACCACAGTGCTGACTTCTAACACAATTAGTTAGTTTTACCTGTTTTGAACTTTATACTGCTACTGTGCTGACATTGTGAAATTCAGAAGTTTTTTTCATCACTATGAAATTTTGCTCCAGGGCTGTTCCATAACATGCCAGTTTTAATGTTGGATAGAACATGTATCTACTTAATGATATATATATTTCCACCAATAACCTGTTAAAGAGTTTCAGTTGTTCCACTTCTTCACCAGCACTTTGTAATATTAGTATTTTCATTTAACCATTTTGATATCATGTGGGGTTTTTTTTTTTTTTTTTTGATGGCCGAGATATAGGATTATGGGCCATTTGAACATCCTTGTTCTGTGAAGTGCCTGTTTCTCTTTTCTTTGTATTCAGTTAGATTCCCTTTTATCTTTTTATGGATTTGTAGGATTTCTGTTTATATATGGTAAATATGAACTTTTTCTTAAATATATTGTAAATATCTTCTTCCATGCTGGCCTTTACACTGTGATAATGTGATAGTTTCTGTTGATGAAGATATTATTAACATTCTTTAATAATCTATCTATATAGTCAAAACCAATCTTTCTTTCAATTAGTATCTTGTTTGCAAGTCTTTTTAGTAGTACACCATCATGAAAATTTTTCCACTAGAAGCCTTATTTTTTTGCCTTACTATGATACATTTAAAATTTATTTTTGTGGCCAGTCATAGTGGCTCATGCCTATAATCCTAGGACTGAGGCAGGTGGATTGCCTGAGCTCAGGAGTTTGAGACCACCTTGAGTAAGAGTGAGACCCTATCTCTACTAAAAATAGAAAAACTAGTTGGGTGTTATGGTGGGCACCTGTAGGTCCAGCTACCCTGTAGGCTGAGGCAAGAGGATCACTTGAGCCTGAGTTTGAGGTTGCTATGAGCTATGATGCCAGGGGATTCAACCCAGGGCCACAGAGTGAGACTGTCCCCCCCAAAATAAAATAAAATGAAATTTATTTTTGTGAGTATATAAGGTAGGATCTGTATTTTTGCCTTATTTGCTTACTCAGCTACTACTGTTTGTGGAGAAGACCCTCTAGATTATGTAGTGCTACTTTTATAATAAATCAAATAGCCCATATATGCCTGGAAATATTTTTGGACTCTGTTCCATGTTCATTTTTTTTATCTTTGCATAAATATCACAAAATCTCATTGTAGATTTATAATGTATTGGGTAGAGTAAATGTACCTATTCATGTTTATTTTACTTAGTCTTATTCTTTTTTCTTTCCATATGAATTTTAGCAGCAGTTTATTGGTTTTCACAAAAATCCTGAAAAATTTTTATTGGGAGTACAGTAAATTTATGTATAGTCATACGATGCATAACTGACATCTTTCCAAGACTGAGTCTTCTACTTCATGAACCTGGTTTATTTCTCTATTTACTGAGGTTTTCTTTAAGTACAGCTTTCTAGTTTTTTGTAGGTAGGGATTTTGTATAATATACATTTTTAAAATGTAGCCTAAATTCTTTGAATTATTTATTTCAAGTTATTTGGGTTTTGATGTTATTATAAATAATATTTATAAGATTTTTCTAATTATTTACAGTGACATATATGATTGATTTTGATACTGTGACCTTACATCCTGAGACCTTGATTAACCTCTTATTTCTAATTTTTATACAATTTTTTGAATTTTTCTTCTACACAGTCATTCCCATTGTGGTAATGAAAGCCTATTTCTTTCTAATTCTTATATTTTTCCCTTTGCCTTATTGCATTGGCTAGGACTTCCAATATGCAATTGAACTAAAGTGGCTGCAGACATTGTTTTCTTATTTGTAATCTCAGCGGTAAAAATGTTCATCATGTCAAAACTGAGTATGGTATTTGTTGTAGTTTCTTTTTAATAGAACCCCTTTTTTTTTTTTTTTTGTCAATTTGGGGAAGTGCTATAGTTTTGATGTTTAACTTTTCTAAACCTCATGTTGAATAAGATCCCTAGTGTGGGAGGTGGGGTCTAATGGGAGTTGTTTGAGTTATGGGAACAGATTGTTCATGAATAGATTTATGTCATCCTTGAAAGGAGGGGATAAGTGAGTTCTCTTTCTCTTAGTTCCCACAAGAGCTGATTGTTAAAAAGAACGTGGTAGTACTCTTCTTGTTCCACTACTTCCTCTCTTACTATGTGATCTCTGCACACCCAGGCTCCCATTCTATTTTTCCATGAGTGGAAGCAGCCTGAGGGCCTCACCCGTCTTGAACTTTTCCAGACATCGGAATCATAAGCCAAATAAGCCTTTCTTCTTTATAAATTGCCTAGTATCAGACATTCTTCTGCAGAAACACAAAATGGTCTGAAGCAGGAAGTTTCTAATCCTAGTTTGTGAAGAATTTTTAATCATGAATGAGTATTTAATTTTATCACATGCTTTATCTTGAAGATGAACATGTAATTTTTTTTTCCTTTTTTTGTTTTGTAAGGTGGTGAATCACAGTTTGTGAGCCCAACATGCTTCTGCTACACAACTCTGTTGATGGTGGATCATATTTATGAAAGTATTAAAACCATCTTTGTGTTTCTAGAATAATCCCAATTTAGTTTGGGGGAATGTATCCATTATTATTTCACCGGATTCAATTTGCTGTTATTTTCTCTGTTTTTAAATGATTAAATTGGTTCGTAATTTTCTGTTCTTTTAATGCTATTAACAAGTTTTGGTGGCAAGGCTATGGCAGACTCATTTAAATATTGAGAAGTGCTACATCTTTTTCTGTCTTGTATAAGAGTTTGAGAATGGTATTATGTTTTTCTTTGGATGGTAGAATTGATAGAGAAAGCTGGAATTGGAGGTTTCATTTTGTTTTGGTATTTTTTGTTAAATGGGAGGATTTTTAGACTCAATGTTTTAATAAATATAGTTATAGTTAGATTTTTCTTATTGTGTCAGCTTTGGTAGTAAGCATTTTTGCAGGAATTTTTTAACTTTATACTTTCAGATGTTGAGAGGAAATTTTTTTTATATCTTCTATCATTTTAACATCCAGGAGATCTATAGTTAAACCTTTCCTTTTCGTTTCTCTTATTGGCATTTTGTGCCTTCTCTTTTGTTTTCTGGATCAGTATTTCCAGGAGTTTATCAATTTTATTAGACTTTTCAAAGAACTCACTTTCTGCTTATTGCTGATCCTGTCTAAGTTAGGTTTGTTTTTTATTCCACTATTTTCTGTTCTATCTTATTTTCCTTTCCTTTTTTTTTTTTTTTTGATGGATTAGAGTCTCTTTCACATTTTTTTCCCTCATTCTTGAGATGGATAGTCCAGCCTTTCTCTTTTCTTTTATATAGGGTCAAATGATGTAAGAGAAACTACACAAATATATAATTACATATTATATGCAGGGTGTGCATAAAGATTGTGTGCAGTTTAAAATAGACAAGTATTTTAAGAGATATGCCTTAAGGTCAAGGATAAAGAAAATTGAAAGTAAAGGAAGATGAGAAAAGATAAAATGAAAACACTAACATAAACCTAATGTAGCTATGCTAAAACTAGACAAAGTACACGTATAAATAGACAAGTATTTTAAACTGCACATGAACTTTATGGACATGCTGTATAATTATATATTTAATATAATATAAATATTTCTCTTTAGGCATAACTTTGTATATTCAGTTCAGAGTATTTTAAAATTTCCATGTAATCATTTTGACTCATGGATTATTTAGAAATTTTTTATTTAAACGTATGGGAATGTCAGAGTTATCTTTGTTAATGATTTTTAGCTTTAACTACATTGTATCAAGCTGAATGATTTCAGTCATAGTCCCAATATATATTGATTTTGGCAATTTCATGTAGATCTGAGAGATTGTGCATTGCCTTTGTCAGGTGTAGTGTTCTATGTATATTAATTAGATCAACTTGGTTTGCCTTGTTCAAATCTTCATCTTTTTTGATTTCATTTCCCTTCAATTAATTCCTAAGAGGTACATGAAAATTTTATACCATGATGTGTATTTGTCTGTTTTTCCTTTTGATTCTGTGAAATTTTGCTCTGTACAGTTGGATGTTAGGTTATGAGGTACATGTTAGATTTGGAACTAATCTTTCTGGAACTTGATTCTTTTATTAAGTGGCCCTGTATCTCAAGCATTGATGCATGCCTTAAAATATACTTTGTCTAGTTTTGGCATAGCTACCTTAGGTTTATGTTGGTGAGTATTTTCATTTTATCTTTCCCCAATCTTTACTTTCAGCTTTCTGTATCCTTAAATTTAAGGCATATATCTTGTAAGCAGTGATAGTTTATTTGTGTATATATGAAGGGATTTTATTATTGATTAGTAAGTTAGTCATTTTTTATTGGAAAATTGAAAAAGCTCAGCATGTTTAACAGTGAGTAGTTGTTTTTCAAAGAATTAAATATACACAAACTTGTGACTTCAATTTTTTTTGTTTTAATATATTTGGGGGTACAAGTTGAATTCTGTTACATGTATATGTTGTATAGTGCTCAAGTCAGGGATTATAGTGTACTCTTCATCCAAATAGTATACATAGTACCCCATTGGTAATTTTTCATTATTCAGTCATTGATTCATGGGCATTTGGGTTGATTCCATATCTTGGCTATGTGAATTGTACTGTGATAAAAATATAAAATATAAGTGCAGGTGTGCAAATAAACAACAAATATCATATCTGTGCCAGCATTCCTTGTTTCTTTTTAATCTTTTAATAATGTCCATTCTAATTGGAGTAACATAGTATCTCATTGTGGGTTAAATTTGCATTTCCCTCATTGACTAGTGATGTTGAGCATTTATTTCTATGTTTGTTTGTCATTTGTATATCTTCTTTTGAAAAATGACTTCATATCTATTTGCTCCCTTTTTTAAAATTTCAGGTTAATGTGAGGGAACAACCAAATCACAGTATTTAAATCTGTTAGGTGAAGTCCCTCTTGTAGCTATGTCCTACATCCAAAAGGTGTACCATATGCTCCTATTTGTGCCCATTCAGTGGGAGCATTCCAACCCCCCCCCATTTCCCCTTCCCCAACTTGAATTGAAATAAGTTTTTATGTGGGTATGAATTAGATCATCTTCTGGCTTCAGTATTGAGTACATTGGATATTTGCGTTTCCATTCTTGTGGTACATTACTGAGAAGAATGTGTTTTAACTCTATCCAGCTTAATACAAAAGATGTGAAGTCACCATCTTTTATATGGCTAAATAATAATTCCATGGTATGCATATGCCACAGTTTGTTAATCCATTTCTGGAGATTGTAAATTGAGCTCCAATTAAAAATCTGGTGCATATATCCTTATGATAAAATGATTTTTTTTTCTTCTGGTTGATGTATAGTAGTAGGACTGCAGGGTCAAATGGGAGCTCTTTGAGGATTTGAGTTCTTTGAGGATTCTCCATACTTCTTTCCAAAGAGGTTGTATTAGTTTTCAGTCCCACAGTGTAGAAGTGTTCCCCTATCTTCACATCTGCACCATCATTTAAACTCTGGGATTTTGTGATGTGGGCTCATCCACTGGGGGTAGGTGATATCTCGGGGTGGTTTTGATTTGTAGCTCTGTGATAACTAGGGATGATGAGCATTTTTTCATCTGTTTATTAGTCATTCTTCTGTTGTCCTCAGAGGAAGTTCTATTCATGTCCTTTGCCCAGTAATAGGTGGAACTGTTAGCTCTTCTTGTTGATGTTAAGTTCTTTCTAGATCCTGCTTATTAGGCCTTTGTCAGATTCGTAATAGGTAAATATCTTTTCCCATTCTGAAGGTTGTCTGCTTTGACTGCTGTGTCTTTAGTTATGCAGAAAGTTTTCAGCTTAAGTTCCATTTGTTAATTTTTGTTGTTATTTGCTCATTTTTTAATAAGGTGGTTTGTTTTTCTTCTGCTGAGTTGTTTGAGTTCCTATAGATTCTGGACATTTCTCCTTTGTTGTGCACATAGCTTTTGTATATTTTCTCCCATTTTGTGCATTGTCTGTTATACTTTTTTGTTTAGTTCTTTTGCTGTGCAGAAGTTTTTTAGTTAAGTCTCAACATATGTTTTTGTCTGCTTTGTTGAAGAACGGTTGATTATAGAAGCATGGTTTTATTTCTGGGCTCTCTATTCTCTTCCACTGATCTGTATGTCTACCTTTATACTTGTACCATGCTTTTGTGGTTATTATAACCTTGTAGTATAATTTGATGTCAGGTATCGTGATTCCTCCAACTTTTTTCTTAGGATTCCTTTAGCTATTCATGCTCTTCTTTGGATCCATGTGAATTTTAGACTTTTTTTTTTAATTGTATGAAAAATGGCTTTATACTTTGGTAGGAGTTGCATTGAATCTGTAGATTTCTTTGGGCTGTATGACCATTTTCACAATATTGATTTTTCCAGTCCATGAGCTTGGGATGTGTTTCCATTTGTGTTGTATATGATTTTTTCATCAATTATTTGTAGTTCTCCACCACTTTGGTTAAATTTATTGCTAGGTTTGTTTTGTTTTGTTTTGTGTTGCTATTCTTGATTTATATGTTTCTTGGCTTTGTGGTGGTTAGTATATAGAAATGCTCTCAATTTTTGTATGTAGATTTTATAACTTGAGACTTTGATGAATTCATTCATAAAGTCCAGGAGTCTTTTAGAGAAGTTCTAGGATTTTCTAGGTATAAGTTTATAGCAATAGAGATTGATAACTTGACTTTCTCTTTTTCAATTTTGATGCACTTTATTTCTTTCTCTTGCTTGAAATTGTTCTGGCTTGGACTTCCAGTGCTATGTTGAATGGAAGTAGTGACCATGGACATCCTTCTTTTGTCCAGTTTTTAGAGGTAATACTTTTAACTTTTTCCCCTTCAGCAGGATGTAGGATGTGGATTTGTCATATAGAGCCTTTATGATTTTGAGATACATTCCTTCAGTGCCAAATTTCCGGGGAGGGTTTATTCTGAGGGGATTCTGGATTTTACTGAATGCTTTTTCCACATCTTTTGAGATTATAATATTTTTTAAAAATTGTGTTTATGTAGTGAATCATATTTATAGCCTTGCATGGTTTGAACCATCTCTTTATCCAGGCATCCTCAAACTATGGCCCCCAGGCCACATGCGGCGCACCGGGTGTTTTTGCCCCCGCTGCCTGTCCTGCTTAGCAGCCAACTCGTCCCAGGGCCTGCAGTCCTGCCCGCCAATGATCTGAGGGACAGTGAACTGGTCCCCTGTTTAAAAAGTTGGAGGACCCCTGCCTTTATCTTTGGGGGTAAAACCCATTTAATCATGGTGAATTACCCTTTTGATGTACTGTTGGATTCACTTTGTTCACGTATTGAGGAATTTTGCATCTAAGTTTATGATAGCTGTAGGTTTTTTTTCTTTTTCATCTTTTTCTGGGTTTGGTGTCAGGGTGATACTGCCTTCATAAAATGAATTAGGGAGTATTCCCCTCTTCTCAGTCTTTTGGATCTGTTTCAGTAGGATTGGCCAGTTTTTTATATGACTGACAGAATTCAGCTGTGAATCTATCTGGTCCTGGACTTTGTTTCTTGTTGTGATTTTTTTTTTTTTTTTTTTTTTGATTCAGTTAGTTATGCTGCTTGTTACTGGGCAATCCACAAATTCTGTTATATTTCTTCCTACTTCAGTTTCAGGAGGTTGTTTCAGGAATTCATTCATTTTCTTATTTGTGATTATATAGCTCATAATAGTCTCTGATCTTTTTTATATCTGGTATCAGTTGTAATGTCTCCATTTCATTTCTTCCTGTGTTTATATGGCTCTTACCTCTTCTCTTGGTTAGTCTAGCTAGTGATTTTTCTGTTTTGTCTGTGGTTTTGAAGAACCAACTTTCATTTTGTTGATCCTTTGTGTGTGTGTGTTTGTGTGTTTTCTTTTTGGTCTTCATTTAATTTAGTTTTACTGTGATCATCTTTATTGGTATTTCTTTTTTCTTTTTTTTTTTTTTTTTTGGCTAACTTTGTGTTTTTTAATACCTTGATGTGTGATGTGGAGTTGTTAATTTGTAATCATTGTACTTTTTTGGTTTAAGCATTTAATTCTACAAAATTCCCTCTAAGCAGTGTGTTTTCTGAGTCACACGGGTTTT
>NW_003852517.1:816540-818634 GCF_000181295.1 Otolemur garnettii
TGAAATTGCTGGTGTTACATTCTTTTACTATTCACTTTGTGGCTACACTAGAAATTACAGGGTATATCCTTGACCTATAAAGGTCATTAATTATTGTATGTTACTAATGTTTAGATAATATGGGAACTTTCAAATAAGAACTGTCTTTATCCCTATTCTACCATTAGTGATGCTGTATATATGTATCTTGTAAGGCATTTCTATTATTTTATACCTTAAATGTTTATTTTCCTTATATGTTTACCTTTGTGTAGTCCTTCATTTCTTTAGCATAATCTTCACTTCTTTAGTTTTTCATTTTTTTCACAATATTTTAAAAATATCGATCTGGAATTCTTTTCCTTTTGCTTAGAGCATTCTTTTTATTTTTTAATCTGCTGTTTAAAAATCTCTCAAATTAAAGTTAAATGTAAAATTTCTCTATTTTTAAAAGATATAATGTCCTTCTTGATATAATTCACATACCATACAGTTCACTGATTTAAAGTATACATTTCATTGGTTTCTATTGTATTCAAAGACCTGTGCAGTCATTTCTACAGTTAATTTTATCACTCCCTCCAAAAAAAAAGAAATCATTCTCTCTTTCATTCCATTTTTCCCTGTACTAGGCAACCCCTGATTTACCTGTATGTCTTTATAGATTTACCTTTTCTGTATATTTCATGTAAATGTTATAAAATAGATAGTGTTTAATGTGTACATTATTTCATTTAGCATAATGTTTTCAATGATCGTCCATGTTAGAGCATATGTATTTCATTCTCTTTTTATTATAAATAATATTATCTAGTATGGATAAATTTTATCCATCTAGCCATCAATTGATAAACATTTGGTTTATTTCCACCAAATGGGCCATTATATATAATGCAGCTGTATACATATGTGTATAAGTTTTTGTGTGGACATATATTTTTATTTACTTGAGTATTTATCTAGGAGTGAAATTACTGAATCCTTTAGTAATATATTTAACCTTTAAGTAACTGCCAAACTGGTTTTCAAAGGGATTGCACCATTTTACATTCCCACCAGCTTATGTAGAAGGCTTCTTCAAATTCTTACAAACACTTAAGACTATGTATCTCTTTTTGATTATAGTCATCACAGTGATTATAAAATGGTATATCGCTGTTTTGATTTGTGTCTCCCCAGCGGTTAAAGATATTGAATAAATTGTGATTTATTTATATACCATCTATGTACACCTTTAAAAAAAAGGTTTTTTGGTTTTATTTTTTAAAGAAACAGGGTCTTACTCTATTCCCAGACTAGAGTGCGGTGGCACAATCATAGCTCACTATATGCTTAAACTTCTGGGTTCAAGTGATCTCTGCCTTGGACTACTAAAGTGCTGAGATTATAGGCATGTGTTGCCAGACCTACAAAGAAAATTTGTATATTGTCTTTGAAAATGTGTCTATTCAAATCATGACCACGTTTCATTTATTTGTATTTTTATATTGACATTTAAGAACTTTTTGTTTTTCATGTTTTAGAGACAAGTACCTTAGGTACGTACATGTATATATTTTCTTCAGTCTTTGGGTTATATTTGCACCTTCTTGATGTACCCATTTTAGTACAGAAGTTTTTCATTTTGATGAACTCCAGTTTATTTCTCTTCTTTCTTTTTTTTATTTTTTATTTTTTATTTTGGCTGGGGCCGGGTTTGAACCCACCACCTTTGGTATATGGGGCTGGCACCCTACTCCTTTGAGTTAAGGCACCGCCCCTCCAGTTTATTTCTTTTTCTGTCATTTAGTTGCTTGTGCTTTTTATGTTAAATCTAAGAAGGGTTTCTTTAACACAAGTTTATGAAAATTTACTACAGTATTTTCTTCTAGGAGTTTTATAGTTTTAGCTTTCAAATTTAAGCCTATGATCCATTTTGATTTAACTTTTGTGTATGGCATGAGAAAGAGGTTCATCTTCTTTTTTCATATATGCATATTTAATTGTGAGCCCTTTTGTTGAACAGATTATTCTTTCCCCGTTGAATTGCCTTGGTCCTCTTGTTGAAAATAAATTGATCATAAATGTGATGATTTCTTTGTGTACTCTCAGTTCTATTCTTTTTTTTTTTTTTTT
>NW_003852517.1:818833-934860 GCF_000181295.1 Otolemur garnettii
GCCACCTTAGGAGTATGTGGCTGGCGCCTTAGCCACTTGAGCCACAGGCGCAGAGCACAGTTCTATTCTTTTGATCCATATATCTCCTTACCCTAGTGTCACACAGTTTTGAGTACTACAATTTTTGCTACATAGTTGTTATTACTGTAGTTTTGCAGAGTCTTGACATTGAGTAGTGTTCGTCTTCTAATTTTTTTTCTTTTTCTTAAGTTTGGCTGTACTTAGTTTTTTAAATTTCCATATGAATTTAAGGTTGAACTTACTGATTTCAGATTGGTACCTAGTAGGATTTGGATAGAGATTGTGTTGAATCTGTAGCTCAATCTTTTCTTTTCCTTAATTTCTTTTAACATTATTTTGTAATTTTCAGTATATATTTTGTACTTCATTGTTGAATTCATGGATATTTATTCTTTTTGATGGAATGGTCTACAGAATTGTCTTAATTTCATTTCTGATTTGTTCATTGCTAGTTTGTAGAAACTCAATTGAATTTTGTGTCCTACAACCTTGATACAATCTCTTTTTAGTTCAATAGCTGCTTCTTCCTGCAGTATTTCTTCAGTCCCATCTCCTAAGAAAGCATAATACTATGGTCACATTAAAGGAGAAATACTTAAAGCAATTTTGTATTATTACAGAGCCTATGTGGAAGGGTACAGTTTGGAGCTGAGAGGCAATAACTTGATGACACAATAATTCTCCATAGTGTGAAGGTATTTTAAAGGCATTCTGGTGCAATATTAGAAGCTGAGTATATGTTTTGTGTTTTTCTTAAACCAAATGAAGTCTTCCTGTATTAATGTTTTTCTACAATTATAGTTATTGATTCACATAATAAAACATTTTAATTTAACTATTTAGAAAGTATATGAAATGCAGAAACAATATAAATTCTTTTAAAATCTCTATTAGTGTGTTTTTTTTTTTTTTTTGGTGTCATAACTTCCATTGCCTTCTTACCTATGTGAGATACTTATTCTGCAGATATTGATTTATAACTGTAGGATATCAAATTATGACAATTACTATATTTTGTTGAGTATTAAACAGTCATCAATTATATATTATTTGCTATACCATTAAGAGAGGAAAAAACATAATAGTGACAGTAATCTCATGTCATTTCAAATATTTATGTTATATGTACTGACTTATATTTACTAGATGTTTATTTCATACTTTTAAATATTGTACATACAGGCATAGTTTTTATCATCATAACTTGTGTGTATCCATGAAAAGAGAAACAGAATTGGTAAATATTTAATGTATTTCTTGGTAAATATTTAATGTATTTCTGTTCTTCACATTTAGGCTCTTACTTTTTTGGAGACAGTCTCATTTTGTTGCCCTTGGTAAAGTGCTGTGATGTCATAGCTCACAGCAACGTCAAACTCTTTCAAGTGATTCTCTTGTGTCAGCCTCCCAGGTAGCTGGGACTATAGGCCCCTGCCACAATGCCTGGCTATTTTTAAAGACAAGGGCTTGTGCCGGCTCAGGCTGGTCTCAAACCTGTGAGCTCAGGCAGTCCACCCACCTCGGCCTCCCAGACTGCTAGGATTACAGGCCTGAGCCACAGTGCCTGGCCCTAGACTTGTACGTTTTTATATTGCTTTGCCTCTCTGTGCCATGCTTTTTCCTTCATTCTGTAGAGTTCTCTTGTAGGAGACCAGATCAAGGGAAGGAGAAGCGAGAGTTAAGCTTCGAATGCTCTGTAATTATGAGAAACACCTGTGACCGGTGACATGTATAATACCTTGGTAATAAGGGCATGGGGAAGGGATTCGGCTGGCCTTAACATGAGAGCCCAAGAATCAGTGCTTCGTGTCTCTACACCTGTGGTGCAAATAGCCACAGGACCACTTCTACAAATAGCTGCAAGAAAGGTTAGTCTGGATTCGTTCATTCTCTCACGGACTTGCTTACTTTAACTCTCTTGCTCCTTCTGCTCGGAGGGCACTGAGCAGTCTATGAAGACTGCTAAGATTTGCTCTCCTACTAAGACTTTCTCTCCCTTGAAGAATGTTTTTCTCTCTGTCTCTCTTTCCTGCTAAGACGAATTGTCCTCCGGTACCTAAGGGAAATTGATCCCAAGCAAGGTAGCCCAGCGATCTGCATCTGGACAGTTAGATAGGCCGAGGCTGGACACCTGGCCAGTCCCAGGCCCTAACATTCTTTGATGCTATTCTTCTATATTAGAAGGTCTCCAAGACTATTAGGAGGACTTGGAGGACGCTTCATAGTGTCGTATACAAAACTAGCTTTATTATACTGAAAAGATACCAAGAACAATCAGCAAAGGGCCATGAGGCAGAGTCTGGAGAAAACCGTGCATAAGCTTTCAGAGTTACACAGGATGCACCCTAATTCCCCATGGAACAAATTGGAACATGTGTGAAATACTGCCAACCTGAGAGGCTCATTAGAGAGTTTTTACTGGTGGATGATCATGAGTGTACTTTCTGCTTAGCACTTACCCAAATTCCAGACTCTAAGAAGGAAAGTAGATATTCACCATAAACGATATTGTACATAGAATTTAGGCTCAGTGAACCTCTTATTATCAGTTAATGGTAGAATCCCTCCCCAGATCTAAGTTTATCAGTATCAGTTAAAGGCCAACTTTGCAAGAAGGCCTTTTTAAAAGTAGTGGTTTAGGCTTGTTATATTAACTTGTTGAAACATAAAAGACCATCATGTCTGATATTTTCCTTACCGGCCTATAAATTTTCACTGTAGTGCTGTCCTGATCTTACTAGAGGGAATTAGTAGAACATAATAAGATCCTTGTTGACTTAAAGATCATAGATCATAGTGTATATACTGTTAGTCATGCAGCCAGGAATAATGGTTTTCAGTTTGTATATGCATAGACCACCTGTATCCCTGCTGTAGAGATGTGGGGGAAAATATGCATCTTAGAGTCAGTGAAAAAAAACCTAAAAATTGCTTTTTTTGAGATTGATTGTTACATTGAATGCTGTATTTAAGAATTTAACTGGATTCAAAGGATAATGAATATCCGCTATTGAGATATTTAATGGAAATTATGGTAAAAGGAAATAGTGTATTTGGGTTATAGTATAAATTTCTGGGCTCTACCTTTGCTCATTGTCTAAAATGCAAAAGAAAGAACAAATTTGCTGAAAAGGACTCTAGACATCTAATCTGGTTATATTTAGCCTACTTCCCCTTTCCCTATTTCCCAACAGTTTTACATGTATAAAAATTTTACATGTATGAAAGTGAAGCTGTTGTGATAGCGTTCTAAGGCCTATCCTTCAGAAGTTCTCTTGTAGTACTTTCTTTTACCTGTTCCTTGAGTTAGGTTATTCAGGTTGGACAAAGAGAATACTTTGAAAACTACATTTCTGGTCCAAATTCTTTCTTTTCTAGAGGAGAAATCTGAGAGACCATTTGAGGTTATTATTGTGCTTTTCTTTAGCTTTAATTTGTAAAGTTTTCTGGATTTGGAACAGAGAAGAAAAAATACTTCTAAATTAACAATTATTCTGGGACTCAGTAGTCTGCAAGTCTGAATATGTTGCCTGTTTCTATTCATATGGTCACTACTCTTGTTCTGGATCTTATTATCTTATGTCTGGTCTAATGCAGTAGACTTCTGTGTTAGTTTTCTAGGGCTTCCATAACATTTTACCATAGATTTGGTGATTAAAACAAATTATTCTCTCATAATTTTGGAGTGCAGAAGTACGTTTTGTGCTGTGTATTCTATATCAAAATTAAGCTGTGTTTCTTTAAAGCAGTGTTTTTCCCCCACTCTGTTACTTGTCGACAGTTAGTAAATCTCATTCTTAGATCTGAGAAGTATGTAAAGACTGAACGAACCATAAGCCCCATGTACTTGTTTATGGATGCCTTCTTTAAAATAGTAAGTTTGAGATTTTTGGATTATTAATGCATGTTGACATACATATGTATACAGATTCTCACCTGGGAGGTAAGCCTTACCTGATAGGAGGCTATCATTTATCAGAATTGGTACATTAATGCAGTGTTTTTCAACCTTTTTAAAATCTCACAGCACACTTGAACCTATAGTTAAACTTTTGTGACACACTTAAATTATGTTGATTAGAAAAAAAGAGTGAAAGTGCATTTACTGTGCTTTGAACTTTTGATAATTTAATCTTTAAAAAATTTTTTTCTTCTTTGAGACAGTTTCACTTTGTCACCCTCTGTTGAGTGCCATTGCATCGTGGCTTATAGTAACCTCAAACTCTTGGGCTCAAGCCATCCTCTTGCCTCAGCTTTCTGAGTAGTTGGGACTATAGGCATTTGCCACAACACCCGACTATTTCTTTTTTTCTTAGAGAGAGGGTCTTGCTTTTGCTCAGGCTAGTCTTGAGTTTATGAGTTTAAGCAATCCACGCACCTCAACCTCCCAAAGTGCTAGGATTATAGGCATGAGCCACCATGCCTGCCATCTTTAAAAATTTTTGCAGCATACCAGTGTGCTGTGTGTTGAAAATCACTGCATTAGGGTCTTCAAAATAATGTTCTTTGGAATATCTGCATTGAAGAATATAAGTTTACATGTATACAGGTGTTCTGTTATTATATACCACTTACAGAAGGTTTCAAGTAAATTAAAGGTCCCAAAGTAAATTTGTAAGTAGGGTTTTAAACAAAAAATCCATTCTTGTGGTTGAAAATTATTTACTTTTGATTATAAATTTTACGACCAAATAATAGTAAAGCCTTGGAGTCAGGCTGAGTATTTCTAATACGAAAAGCCTAAATCTGAAATGATCAAAAATCTGAAACTTTTTGAGCTCCTCCATGACATGGTATGTATCTAAAAAGTCATTGTCATACTCAAGATTATCTAGATTTTTTTTGCTATGTCTGAGGTATTTTATAGTTTTGCATTTTACATTTAGATCCATAATCCACCTTGAGTTATTTTTTGTGAAGATTACAAGGTCTATGTTTAGAGTTCATGTGTATGGATAGCTGGTTGTATAAGCACCATTTGTTGAAAATACTATCTTTCCTCCATTGCGTTGCCTTTGTTCCTTTGTCAAAAGACCAGTTGACTATATTTATGTGGATCTGTTTTGGGGCTCTATTCTACTCCACTGGTCTGCACTTTTACCAGTATCTGAGCACAGTCTTGAACTCCTATAACTTTGTAGTAAGTTTTAAAGTCAGATGGTGTCAGTCTTCTGATCTTGTTCTTCAATAAAGTGCTAGCTAGTCTGGGTGTTTTGCCTTTCCTTATAAATTTTAGAATTAGTTGTTGTGGAGTTTTTTTCTTTTCTTTCTTTTTTTTTTTTTAATTGTTGTTTGCTTTTTTTTATTTGGAGACAGAGTCTGTGGAGTCAGCCTAGCTCACAGCAACTTCATACTCCCTTTTTTGGCTTAAGGAATCCTCTTGTCTCAGCCCCCTGATTAGCTAGGAATACGGGCACTTGTCACAATACCTGGCTAATTTTTCTATTTTAGTAGAAATGGGGTTCTTGTTCTTGCTTTAACTGGTCTCCAATTCCTGAGCTCAAGCAGTCCTCCTGCCTTGGCCTCCCAGAGTGTTAGGATTACAGGTGTGAGTCACTGTGCCCAGCCTAGAATTAGTTTTTTGATAGCCACAGAATAACTTGCTGATATTTTGATTGGAGTTTCATTACATCTTTAGATCTAGTTGGAAAGACTATCTAGTCTTCTTATCCTTAAACATGGAGTATCTTTCTGTTTAGTTCTTTTATCAGAGTTTTGTAGTTTTCTGCATATATATATATATATTTTGAACATTAATTTTAAACATTGTTGAGAACACTAATGTGTTAATGTGTTTTAATTTACAATTCCACTTTTTCCTTGCTGGTAAGTATATAAGAAAGCAATTGACTTTTGCTTTTTAACTTTATATTTTACAACCTTGCTGTAATTATTTACTGGTTCCAGGAGTTTTTGGTCACCTATGAACAAAGACAGTTTTTATTTCTTCCTAATCAGTATACTTTTTATTGCCTTTTCTTATCTTATTATTAACAAGGACCTCTAGTACAAGTCAACAAGTGAGAGGGGACATCCTTGACTTGCTTCTGATCTTAGCAGAAAGGCTTCTTGTTTGAGTTTTTTTATTTTGTTTAGTTTTATTTTTACCATTTTAAGTATGTGGATTTTTTGTAGATTGTTCCTTCTCAAGTTGAGAAAGTTACCCTATATTCTTACTAGGATATTTCTTTTTATCACTTTTATTGTATGGGTATACTACAATTTGTTTATTCATCTGTTGATGGAAATTTGGTTTGTTTCCAGTGTTTGGCTGTTACAGATAAAGTGCCATAAATATCTGTATATGAGTCTATAGACATGATGCTTTCTTTTCTAATGAGTAAAGATACAGTGATATGGCTCAGTCATATGGTGTTTATGTGTTGAGCTTTAAGAGACTAAGTGTCTTTCAATGTGGTTTTACCATTTTACAGTTCAGCCAGCAATGCAGTAGAGTTCTAAACTCTCTACATTCTCTCCAACATTGTTATTGTCTGTCTGTTTAATTTTATCCATTCTAATGGATATGAAATATAGTATCTTACTGGGTCTTAATTTGCATTTCTTAATGATTTTGAGCATCTTTTTATGTACTTATTAATGTATCTTCTTTGATGATGTGACTGTTCAAATCTTTTGCTCATCTTTTTATTTGCTTGTTTGGTTTTTTGTTAAGGAGTTTTGAAAAGTCTTTGTGTTTTGGCCTTTATGAGCTATAAATCCTTTATCAAATTTTCTCGTACTTTGTGGCTTGTTGTATAAGTGTCTTTTGAAGAACAGACGTTTTTAATTTTTATGAAGTCCACTGATTGTGCTTTTAAGGGACACATTTAAAACATCTTTGTGTAACCCAGAGTTATAAAGAATTATATTTCTAAATACATTTTAGCAATACCATGTTAATTTCTTTTAAAAGCTTGATGGGATTTTGATTGTGTTAAATGCATAGATCATTTTTAGAGAAAATCAGTGTCTTGAGAATACTGAATTTTCTGACCTATGGATCAACTATATTTATTTAGATATTCTTTAATTTCTCTCAGCAAATACAGGCTTATCTGTACAGACTTTTTACATCTGTCTGATTTATTTTACATTTGGTCTGATTTATCCCTATTTTTTTATGCTATTTTAAACAGCAGTGTTTTTAAAATCTTACTTTTCATCTTTTTTGCTGCTAATACAATAGAACCTTCATAGTTGATCACCTCCTTAAATTAATCTAACTTTTATAGACCAGGCATGCATCACACGTACTATTAGTATAGTTGGCCTAGTTCCTTATGTTGACCTACCTCTACACGTTGACAAATTTGTTAAAGTCCTTTGGGTGGTCAGCTTATAGAGGTTCTACTGTATATAGAAATATGTACAGTTAATAGGTTATGTTGATCTTAGGTCCTGCATAAGGACTACTACAGTACTAGCTTTTTTATATATTATATCATTTCTTATACAGATGATTGCATTTTCTGTGAATAAAGACATTGCATTTCTTCCTTTCTGATCTGGATGCCTGTTAACTTCTTTTTCTTGCCTGATTGTGCTTGTTAGAACCTTGAGTACAATTTTGGAGGTAACTCAGAAAGACTTTCTGGCTCTATCTAATTGCCCCCATGCCCTTTTAGAATCAAACATAGAGCTCACCTAGTTTGTTTATTGTCTCTCAGAGATTGGAATTTTGTTGTTTTTGACCATTGTCTTGAAATAGTGGTGGTTTTAGAGAGGAGGGGAATAAATTCTTTTACACCTGTGACTGAAAGCATAAGTCTCTATTCTCTTTTAAATACATTCCATATCAAGCCTTGTACTCACCATTCCACCAAAATAGTCATTAAATTTAGTGGCTACTTGTCAGTGTTCTTTTTGACCTATTGGTAATATTTAGAATAATTGATCACTTTCTCTTTCTAGGTACTTTCTTCAGTAAGTGTGCATGTTGGATATCCATTTGATTCTCTTTCTTCCCTAGCCATTCTTTGCCATTTTGGTTGAATTTTTTTTTTTTTTTTTTTTTTGGCCAGGGCTGGGTTTGAACTCCCCACCTCCAGTATATGGGGCCAGCACCCTACTCCTTTGAGCCTCACATGCCACCCATCATCTTTGTTGAATTTTACTGAATTTAAGTGTTTGAACGCACTATAGATGCTTGATATTCATACTGTTTTGCTCTTTTTTTCTCTGTTAATACTCTGAATTATTTTATGTAATCTCATGAGTTTATATTACTCTAAATTTTATCTCCAGTCCATTACTTTCTCCTGCACTATTATATACCCTGTTTAAAACAATTTGGGTTAAATAGTTAGCCATTTGGTTGTCAAACTTAACATGTCCAAAACTGGACTTCTAAACTCCTCTACCCCTAACTCTTATAAATATTCCATATACTAGTTCCCATTTTTGGTAACTGGCAACTTTCTCATTCCGCTTCTCAGACCAAAGGTCTTGGAGTAATTTGGGCTTCTTTTTTTTTTTTTTTTCAGATCTTGTTTCTCATTCCAGAAGCAAATTTTGTTATTTTCTCTGTATCCAAAATATCTAACATGTCCTTAGTCATTGAGATGAGTTTTGTAGAAGATAGTTTTTTGGACGATGATTTTGCCACAATGGAGGTGGGGAGGGTTTTGAGATGATTACGTTTTATTATGCACTGTATTTCTATTATTGTATTGTAACATATAATGAAATAATTATACAATTCACCATAATGCAGAATCAGTGGGAGCCCTGAGTTAGTTTTCTAGCAATTTAGATGGTCCTCATTAAAATGTAAACTCCAAAAGGGCAGTAATATCTGTTCAGTATTATTCCCTACACCAAGAATAGTGCATAGGATAAAGTATGGCTCGATACATCCTGAAAAATTAAAGAATGAAGAAATGGTTGTTTGTTTCAACCAGTATTTGGCATGTGACCCAGTTTCTCCTTGGAGTACAGTAACTTCTGTGAACCCAGAGTTGTTGTTTCTAGTTCTGACAAAAGTTGGAGATTCTTTTGTACTCTAATATTTGTTTGCAGTTTATAAATAGTTCCACATGAGTTTTCCAGTTCACTGGCTTTATTCTTCTTTGTTCATTTCTGTTTTAAGTATTGCTTGGATATTTTCTTAAAATGCCCCCCCTTTTTGGGTTACATTTTTGAAGTTGACATGACTTAAACATTCATTAGTTTAAAACAGTTCAGGTTAATGAGTGAATGTGCTAGTGATAAATTTGGTTCATCCAAAATTTATTCATTGAAGTTTACTAAAATTTTTGAGGATAACTTGATGCTATCTTATCTCTCTCTAAAAGAATAAGTTCAATTA
The DNA here is from genome assembly GCF_000181295.1 of Otolemur garnettii. NCBI lineage: Eukaryota > Metazoa > Chordata > Mammalia > Primates > Galagidae > Otolemur > Otolemur garnettii. Next base: position 828,165 of record NW_003852517.1, read on the forward strand.
ATTAGCTTAGAACAAAACTGTAAATCAAGTAGGCACACAGAGCAGAAACAGAGCATCCAGAGTAGGAAGCATTCTGATTTGGAATTTGGTTTTAAGAACTACAACAGAAAATCTTTTCTCCACAGTTTAAGATTCCATGAGGAAAATCTTATTCAGAATGGTTTTTAACCTTTGGGTTTAGTACAAGAATGGAAATGTATTAGATTTTCTTATTTGCAAGCAATCAGCAGAACTCTGGCTAATGAAAACACAAAAAAGAAATATGTAATTAGAAGCCCATGGAATCTAAGGGAGAACCAGATTATCTATACTTAAACCTTACTCAAAGGTTTAAGAGTTGAAGCAAGAAAAAATACAATAAAACTTACTTTTGTAATAAGCAAAAAATACTATTGTAGAAAAGTTAGTAAAATTTGCTCCTTACCTCCTAGAAATTAAAATAAAAAATAAAAAAATTCTGAGTTACATTAATATTCATTTACTAGTAAAGCCAAACACTTAAAAAATAGCCATGCATAGCATTATTTATGTATTTGTTAGTTTGTAAATACCCACTCTTATACTTTTTTCACTAAGGGGTCGCTTAGTCCTTTTTTGTTTGTTTGTTTTTGTGGGTTTTTCTGTCTTTGCTGTCATACTGAGAGGCTTTCCCAACTTAAATGTTGCAAGGTTTTTACAATGTATTCTTTAATTAGTGGGTCATCTTTTTTTTTTTTTTTTAAGATCTCTCTAAATGCTCATTTTGATAATGATAGCCTACTAAGTCATGGCTCTTCTGGGTTGTGAAGAGATAAAATTAGCTATATCCCTCCCTCCCAAGTTATTCTGTACTACCTTCTTCATCAGCTTGGGCTGTTATAACAAAATACTATGGGCTAAGTGGTTTAAACAGCGTTTACTTTTCTTAGTTCTAGAGACTGTGATCCAGATACTGGCAGATTCAGTTCCTGATGAGGGCCCTCTTTCTGGATTGTACATGGTTGCCTTCTCACTCACGTATGGCTCAGAGACAGGTAGTGAGCTCTGGTGTCTCTTTCTTTTTATCAAAGTATACTAATCCCATCACAGGTGCCCTAACCTCATGACCTCACTATATGTAATTATTGCTCAGAGGCCCCAAATTTGGGTTAGAGCTTCAACATGGAGAGTGGAAGGTTTTGCAAACATTCCATTTATAACACTTTTTAAAATCCCATCCTCTCTATCCCTCCACCTGAGAGAGATAATTTTGTTTAGTTTGCTTTTTATTAATAAAATTATTTCTTAAAAATGATGTGACACTAAAGTGTACAAACGAAAACCCAGTTCATTCTTTAATCCTTTGTAATCCCACTCCTAAGTGGTAATGAGTGTTATTTGACAAAATATACAAAGGTTTTATGTACATTTAGATCTTAAGTCCTTCTAGAATTTTTTTTTCTTTATTTTATCTTTTTTTTGCTGGTGTTTAGTATAAAATAAGAATCTGCATTTTTCTAGGTATTTAGCTCTTGTCCTGTGAGCATTGCTTAACTAATTTCCCCACTCAAACAAGATATTAACTTTATTATATGTCATATGCCATTATTTATATGGGTTGGTTTGTGTGCTTTGAATTGTTTTATGATACTAATATTAAACTTTTTATTATTTTTACTTTAATATTTCCCTTTCTCCGTACTAGGCCATTGTTATTTTTTTTGAAGTATTTCTTGTCTGTTATTTCTAGTCTGTTTTTTCCAGGAGTGTTTTCTGTATAATTACATTGAATTTGTGTATTGATATGGGGGTAATTGACAGGTAAATAACTTCTCTCATCTGGAAACATGGTATAACTTCATTTATAACTTAGGTTTATAGGTTCTTTACAATTTTATTATTTGGTGTTTTAAATATTCCTTTTTCCTTTTTAAAAAAATAAATTTAAAGGGTACATGTACAGTTCTGTTACATGGATAGACATAGTATTATGTAGTATTAAAGTCTGAGTTTTTAGTTTAACCATCACCCACATAATGTGCATTGCGCTCATTATGTAATTTCTCATTACCCCCCTGCCTTCCACCTTTCTGAGTCTCTAATGTCTATTATTTCATAGTCTGTGTTCATGTGTACATATTGTTTAGGCCCCACTGATGAGTGAGAACATAGGGTATTTGACTTTCTATTTCTAAATTATTTAGGAGAATGGTCTCTAGTTCCATCCATGTTGCTTCAAAAGATATGGTCTTATTCTTTTTTATGATTTAATAGTAGTACTCTGTATGTTTGTATCACATTTTCTTTATCTGATTGAATAGACATATAGGTTGATTACATACTTTGCTATTGTGAGTAGTAAGTACACGTATCTTTCCGATATAATAATTTCTTGTCTTTTAGGTAAATACCTAATAGTGGGGTTTCTGGATTTAGTGGTAGTTCAATTTGTAGTTCTTTGAGAAATCTTAATACTGTTTTCCATATAGATAGTACTAATTTAATTCCTGTGAACAGTATATGTGTTTCCTTTTCTTTATAATCTTGCTACTATCTGTTATTTTTTGATTTTTTTTCGGAATTGCCATACCCATTCTGACTGGTGTTAAGGTAATACCTCATTGTAATTTTAATTTGCGATTCTCTGGTTATTAGTGATGTTAAGCATTTTTTCATATGCTTGTTGGCCATTTGTATATCTTTTGAAAATGTTCATGTTCTTTACTCACTTTTTAATGGAATTTATTTATTTATTTGGTTTGAGCTTCTTAAAAATTCTGAATATCTGTCCACTGTGAGATACATAGTTGGCAAATATTGTCACCCATTCTGCAGGTTGTCTGTTCACTGTTGATTATTTAGTCATGCAAAAGCTTTTTAGTTTAATTAAGTCTCATTTGTTTTATTTTTGTTTTTATTGCCTATGTTTTGAGATCTTATTCATGATTTTTTTGCCTAGCCCAGATCTAAAAGAGTTCTTCCTAGATTTTATTGTGGTATTTTTATAGTGTGGGGTCTTGCATTTAAGTCTTTAATCCCTTTCAATTTGATTCTTGTATATGGTGAGAAATAGGGGTTTGTTTCATTCTTTTGCATATTGTTATCCAGTGTTCTCAGCACCATTTATTGAAAAGGTGTCCTTTCTGCATTGTATGATTTTGTTGACATTGTCAAATATCAATTGACTATAGATATGTGGCTTTTGCTTCTGGGTTTCTATTTTATTCCATTCATCTGTGTGTCTGTTTTTATACCAATGCCATGCTGTTTGGGCTACTGTTGCCTTGTGTTAATGGTATAATTTAATGTAAGGTAATGTGATTCCTTTAGCTTTGATCTGTTTGCTTAGTATGGCTTTGGCTATTCAGGCATTTTAAATATTAACATTTATAAATACTATTTAAACTTTTACTGCAATAAATCTGTAAAGATATTTACAAATAATAGCTATTATAACATGCTGAATATATAGTGTATATACATTTGTACTTACTGTACATAAGTTTTCTAAACCAGCATATTATTGGTTCTAATAGGTATTAGATTTCTTAAATAATAATTACTTCTGTTTCTTTCTAATATTTAACTTTTCTTATTTCTTTTTCCTATTGCATTGGATTCAACTTCCAGTTGAACAATGGTAATAATAACGCACCACCATCTTGATCTTTGCTTTAATAGCCACACGCCTACTTTTTTTTTTCCATTTTAATGTAATCATGGCCACTGATTTGAGAAAAATCTACTTTATTATTAAGAACCTTTTTATTCAATTGTTTTTTTTTTAGTCACATAGTGAGATTTAAATTTTACTAACTGCCTTTTCAGCATCAAGTGAGAAAGTTGTGTATGAGTTTTGAATATGATAAATGGAATATCCTTACCTTCTTAAAATAGTCCTGTTTGGTTGTGGAGTATTTTTCTTAAATGCAGAGCTGAATATTATTTCATAATACATGAATTTTTTATTAGTATCAATTAGACTTTTTCATTTGTCTGTTTTCTGGTCTAGTAACAGGCTTGTGATAGCTAGCTAACTATCTTTAAACACTTTTATATTTTGTATGTTTTGGATTAATTTTTAAAGCTTAGTGATTATATATATTTGATAGCATGATAAAGAATGATAGATAGTTAATTTGGGGGCCTGATAACATTTTTAAAACAATGGTTACAAAAGCAAAAGGTTTTCATTTTGTCCCACAACTGTAAGATATAGTCAGTGTGAGTTGTCATTTCCTTTCTGTATTTCTTAGTTATCTCTAAGATGGTAAATTTGTCGTCTAATTTACTTTATCGCTTTTGCTTTTTCCTCCAAAAAGTGTTCATGGAAATAATATTATGCCAAATTTATTGTTGAACATGTTTGAAGATGTTTAAATGCATTTTTTCTGAATCTTATGATATTTTCTGCTTTTTAAATTCATTTTAAAATTTTAATTAGAAACAAAGTTCTAAAGAGATTCTTTATTGTTTGTTTGATTTACATTTTGTGTGCTTATTTTGGTTTACTCCTTAGTTTGAGTATTTGTTCAGTTATTTTGTCAGTCCTCCTATAAGATTAGTAAACTCTCCAAGGGCTTGTTCTAATATATTTGTCAATGAACAGTATCTTGCTTGACTATGGTATTCATGAATATTAGTCTTATTTCCCTCAAAACAATGTAAGTTTTGCTCCACTGCTTTTAGGAGGGAATTAAGTATTATTTGGAAGAAGTTTTATATCATTTCATTTTAACATGTGCTTGTGAATTTTTTTTCCTTTACTCTCAAGTGGAAAACAAATTTTCATATTTATATAAGCATTTCTTCATTAGTATTTTCTGGCAATCAGTTGTTTTAAATGATTTTTTAATTAGAAACTTTTGATATTAGGACTCTCTAAAAGAAGATATTTTGATATTTTGTTTGAAAGATCCTACATGTGTAATCTATCTATTGCTGTGTAAAAAATTATCTCTAAACTTAGTTTTAAAACAGTTTTCATTTATTTACTCTTCTGTGGGTCAGGAATCCAGGCATGGGTTGGCTGGGTTTTCTGATTGGGAGTCTCTCACAAGGCTGCAAAGTGTCAGCCAAGGCTGGGAACTCAGGTGATAACTTGATTGGTGAAGGATCTTGTTTCCAAGCTAATTCTTGGTCTAAATCCAGTTTTTTTTTTTTCCTCTTGTAGTACTCACATTAGCAGGTATTCAATTTGATAATGAGTTTTTGAATTTCAGATTAAACCCAAAAAACATGTAGTCTTTTTCATTTCTTTTTGTTGTTTAGTTATAAATATGTGTGTGCACAAGTGCATACACCCCCACCCCCATGAGTGGGGAAGAAGGAAGGGATAGAGATAGCATAACTTTTTTCCATTTTAAAAACTACAGTATCCCTTCCCCCTCCATAGGTGCCTTAGCTGGACCAATTATTGTGGAGCCACATGTCACAGCAATATGGGGAAAGAATGTTTCATTGAAGTGTTTAATTGAAGTAAATGAAACCATAACACAAATTTCATGGGAGAAGATACATGGTAAAAGTTCACAGACTGTTGCAGTTCATCATCCTCAATATGGATTCTCTGTTCAAGGAGAATATCAAGGAAGAGTCTTGTTTAAAAACTATTCATTAAATGATGCAACAATTACTCTACATAACATAGGATTCTCTGATTCTGGAAAATATATATGCAAAGCTGTTACATTCCCACTTGGAAATGCCCAATCCTCTACAACTGTAACTGTGTTAGGTAAGTATGCTTGAATTGCCTATTTTGGTGGTAAGTGGTAAGGATTGTGACAAAAGTATTTTTAAGAATTTAAAATGGTTGGAAATTTTATAAATTTAAATTGAGAGAATTTAAATGTGATTTTTAAAATTCTATGCAGTTCTCATGTTAGGCTCTCTTAATATAAATAAAATCTTATCTGTATTTACCTAAAATTTAGCTATTTTACTTTCTTCATGAAAGATAGTGCTAAGTTTTAATTACACACTCAGTGTTGTTTTTTTGTGACATATTTTCATTACTTCCTCTCAAATTTTCAACCTTTAAATACTACTAGTTATCATGTAGTTAAGATTTTTCAATTCTTGAAAAGATGAGGTTGTCTTCTTGGAGCCATTGACACCTCATGTTTTAATTTTTTATATCAAAGTTCTCTATTTCAGATTTGCTTAGCTATTTGAATTTTGTGCTATTGCTAAAATGATGATTACTATCTGATAAATTTTATGGTAAAATTGTTCAGTAACCTTATTAGCATTAAAATATCCACTTGCAGTTAAATGTAAACCAATTTGGAAATGCTAAAAAGTATTTTTTGAATAATGTAACAAAGATTAAGGAATAATAGTAACCTGTGGTTGATATGGACACACACAGCTCCTTCATTCAGAAAGGCTCATTGCTCACCTGCTAGAGGAATGGCTAGCTGACAGCTTCAAGATCACTGCTTTTTAGATTTTATTTTTTATTGGTCTACAATATTTTACAAATTTGAGTTAAAGTTATGTTCTTTTAGTGGATTCCCCCAGACTGATCAAGGCATTGGTAGCTGAGGGCAAACGCCTGGACATTTTCATCCAATGTGAGACTCCTTTAATGGGAATCTGCTCTAAATCTGCCACATGGCCTGACAAAGACTTTGTCAGGTCTGCTGATAGTGCCCCCCCTACTTAATCCTTTCTCTTACCTTTTCTCCCAGGAATTTATTATTCCTTAGTAAACCTTTTATACTCTTTACTTGTTCTTAGCATCTTCTTTGCAAGAACGAAATAAGTTCACGGCTGCTAATATTTAAGGATATAATTTTAGGGTCTCTGACATACAGGAAAGCAATTATGTCTAGATTTGTATGTTTTTTCATGTTAAGAGGTACTACTTAAAAATAAGAATTGAATTAAATATTTGAGTATTTAATACATTTAAGACACTGCTCTAAGAGCTGTGGGGAAATATAACTTATATTTAAGGGATTGATACTTTCAAGAAATTTTTCTGATTGGAAGCAAGGCAAAAATATCTGAAAAATTCTGTGTAAGACATCAGTAAAAAAGGTAACACGAAGTTCTGTATTAAGAAAATAATAAATATTTTGTATGTGAAATATAGTATTATGTATGGAGTTTATAAGGATAAAATCACTTTTTATTTTGCTTTGTAGTAGTTCCCTCTAATACAATACTCGTTGACTTAAAACTCAAGATTGTTTATGTTAGGAGACTTGTCATGATTTTGCCCATGCCTGCTTCTCTCACTTCACCTATTCAATCCTTTGCTGCTCTTTTTTCAGCAACTTAAATCTTAAAGTCATAATAAACTCTTTGCAGTTTTTGTTAACCTTCATTTTATGTGTGTTTCTCTTTTGTCTGGATTGCTTCCTTTTGCCTTCTGTTTCTTCCTACATTCTTTCTACATAACTATTATTTGTCAAATCACATTGTTTTAGAAACCATTTTTGACTTCCCTTCCACCAATCTCATGCCTCTTTTTTTTTTTGCTTTTTGTTGTTATATATTAAGCATACATTTATTAGCATTTACTATGCTTTTTTTTATATGTTCTTTCTGTAAACATGTGGTGAACGTCAGTAGTGCACTTTAAAATTTAACTTTCTATTCCTAAAACCAGTTAAGAGTTTCTGGTATGTCATAGTTGTAGACTAAATGTTATTTGAGTAGGGTATAGGAAAAAATCGATGAACTTGGTAGCCCGGGAAATGTTTTATAGAAGAAATAGTTGAGCTAGTTCTTGAATTTTGAGTTGGTAAAAGTAAAAGAATAGAGAAATGTCACTCTTGATTAGAAGCACATGAGCCAAGGCAGGGAGGCAGAAAGCAATATACAATTGACTCATGGGCAGGTGTCCTCAAGCTACAGCCCGTGGGCCACATGCACCCGCTAAGGACATTTATCCAGCCTGCCCGGTGTTTTTGCTGCCACTGCCTGTCCTGCTTAGCAGTTGACTCATCCTGGGGCCCGCAGTCTGGCCTTCCAATGGTCTGAGGGACAGTGAACTGGCCCCTGTCTAAAAAGTTTGAGGATCCCTGCTCATGGGTTTGAGCTGAGTATTTCCACTTACACACAGATGTTTTCAACCAAATGCAGATTGAAAATAAGTACGCCTGGGATGTGAAACCTGTATATACAGAGGGCTGACTTTTCCTATATGTGGGTTCTGCAGGCTGTGGAACTTGAGTATGCACAGATTTGGGTATGTTCAGGGGCCTTGGAACCAATCCTCTGTGTATACAGAGGAACGACTATACTTAAGATAAAGTTTTTCTTCAATTGGTTGACATTTTGGACTAGAATTCTTTGTTCTGGTGAGCTGTCCATCCATTGTTGACTGTTTAGCAATATCCATGGCCTCTACTGCTATGAAACTCAGAATCTCTTCAGACATTACTATTGGAGGTTGAGAACCCTGCTTTAGTGGGACACTGAATAAGTAATGTGTTGGTTGTTCAAAAGATTAATATAAAGGAAAAGAATTAAAGTCAAGTAAGGTAGAGTTGAGACCACATTAAAGTAACTCAAATGCTAGGGTGGGGAATTTGAGCTTTATGTTGCTGGAAATGCAAACTCAAGAGATAGTAGATGTTCTTCTTTTCACCTTCCTTCTACTCTCAGACCCTTGCTGTTTAAAATGTGGTTCATGGATCAGCATTGGCATTACTTGGGAGCTTGTTAGCAATACAGATTTTCAGATCCCTTTTAGGCTTACTGAATGAAAAGTTTAAAAGGCAGTGTTTTAAATGAAATTATTCAGTCACTTACTGGGTTAAGAAAAACGTGTCATCTCCTGTAGGTATTCTCAGAGGAACATTTTTTTTGTCCCCTTCACTTTTTAACACAAGCTTTCATAATGATAACTTATTTTACTTTAAAGTCTTTTCATTGTAAAATGAAGCATTATATATATATTTATATTTATGAAGCATTATATATTAAAACTGCTTTTTTTCCTTCCACATTAGTAATATCTTTAATCTCATAAAGGAAATTATGATCTAGTTCATAGAAATTTTTAAATATTTATTTGGAGGGATCTCATCTTTTCCTATAATGTGTATATATGTATATATGTGTGGACATATATATGTCAAGGGGAGCCATCTTCATAATAGTTATATGAAATCTTGGCCTCTTGTTTTTCCTAGCTTATAATCTTCTCTTATTCCAATAATGCAATTGATGATGGCATTACCTAAAAAGTGTATGTAGATTTTATATGCAATTGTCCCTAAGCTTATGAAGTATGTCTAAATGTGGCTTAGAAGGATGTAAGTATGTTCCTGTTTGAATATAACTTATTTTTCTTTTAATTTAAACAGTCGAACCCACTGTGAGCCTGATAAAAGGGGCAGATTCTTTAATTGATGGAGGAAATGAAACAGTAGCAGCCATTTGTATCGCAGCCACTGGAAAACCAGTTGCACGTATTGACTGGGAGGGTGATCTTGGTAAAATGGAATCCACTACAACTTCTTTTCCAAATGAAACGGCAACAATTGTCAGCCAGTACAAGCTGTTTCCAACCAGATTTGCTAGAGGAAGGCGTATTACTTGTGTTGTAAAACATCCAGCCTTGGAAAAGGACATCCGATATTCTTTCATATTAGACATACAGTGTAAGTAATGGTAACATTTGCTTTTTCAACATTAGTCATGCCTTTTATTTTCTTTCAATTACTGCATTTCTTTATCAAATTATTTTTAGCTTGAATATTTAATATTTAGATATTTCTATAGCTTTTCCTTATCACTTTTTTTCTATTTTTATTTATATTCTCATGAAAATTTCATTTAACATCTTCTATCTGTTTTTTAAAGATGAACTCATGACTTTAATGTTGCTTTCCAACTTAAAATTATATATCCTTATCCTTTTAAGTCTTAAAAGTAGGCTGAACTTAAGAAAATTGTGGAAATTTGTACCTAATGATGGACAATGCTTAGAAATAAACGTTTTCTTCATTTTCATTCATTAAGCTGCTCATGGTGCTTTCAGCAAGAATTTTTTACTTTCTTAGATTTATATTAGTTTGAAAATCTGTATTTTTCCATACTATTTTACTGATTATGTTGGAAGAGTTTAGATAGGTCAGACTATATTGTAGTAGTATGTCTTGCTGCTAGACATGGATAATTTGTTTATTAAAGTAGTTATGTTGCACATATGCTAAGAGACCTTTGGGTACTTTTATGTGTATGTTGTATATTTATGTGTATATACTTTTCCTTTTTCAATAAAGTTGCTTCAGTTTTTGGTACATTGTAATTTGTATGCCATTTTCAAATTTTGAGCAAGAAAGAAGGTGATGGTTGCAGATACTTTATAGCAAGCATAATAAAAATTAGGCAGATTAGAAGTAAAAATAAGAAAAGCATTTAGGTTCTGTTCTTCTCGTTTTCATCTATGCATAGATTATAAATTTAGATAAGTTTTTGAAGGAGTTCTATTCTTTGTTACTCTTTTGTTCTTGATATAACATGCATGGAATTTTAAAGTATTTGTATTTATTACACTTGGTGTAATTGTTTTTAAAGCTTATTCCAAAAATCTTTTCAACATTTATAGGGTTAAATTTGAGAATTTTAATTACACAAAATTGTTATTACCACTGATTCTTAAATACTAATACCATCTTTTCTCCTCACTTCTCTGGAGACTCCAATTAAAAAGTTGTTTTTTTTTTTTTCCTTTTCCTAACCTGCTTTCACAGACTTAACTTTTTCCTTTGTCTTGTAAAATTCCCAGTTGTAAGTATCGTTAATATATATCTCATATCTATATATTTTCTTCATATCCATATTTTTTCAATTTGTATTATTTATGATTTTTTTGTTTGCTTGACTATAAACCTAGATTATAAAAATTACTTCTTCTAGCATAAGTCTTTATAATTGTGGTTTTGATCTTTATTGACTTGTTCCTAAAAGGTAAGTAATTCCTAAGAGTAGTAATTCCTAAGAGTAGTAATTACTTTTTTCTTTCTTTAAATTGAAGACCTATAAAACATGTGAACACAATTAAGGAGATGAAGTCTCATATCCCAAATTTTTACCTCAAAATTTGAAGGTGATTTCTGGGGATACTTTAACACCTGCCCTTTCTCTCTTTTGCAAAAGATTAAATTTAGAGATATCTGAACTGTTCTTTCAGCAACATTTTTCAGTAACACTTTTAAGTTACAGAATTATTTGTTAACTCTAGCTATTTATCAAAGGCAGACATTTCTTTTTTAAAAGTACTAAAGTAATTGTACCTTAGTAAAAGCTAATTTTTTTTACCACTTGTTTTGATAAACTTTTCCTTTCAGTTGTTCAGGTTTTCCTGGCAAAGTTAAAGACTGAGCCAGCTCTCTAACTTTTCATCTGGTCATGGGCTAATTACCTGATTTTCTACATAGCTCATATGAAAAGATGGAGCATCTTTGTACCATGTGGAACTAGCACTTCTTTTTTTTTTTTTGGCAGTTTTTGGCTGGGGCTGGGTTTGAACCTACCACCTCTGGCATATGGGGCCGGTGCCCTACTTCTTTGAGCCATAGGCGCCGCCCAGAACTAGCACTTCTTTAGGAAAGCCTTTTATGACCTCCTCTGTCTCCAGTCTAAATTAGATCTTCTTATATTCTCTTTTACCATCCTATTCTTTCTCTTCTTGGCCCTTATAAGAAGTTTTGGTTAAATATTTTAAAATATCATCTTCCCTATTAACTATTAGAATGTAAATTTTATGAATGTAGAGTCTGTGTGAATACCAAACACTAAAAACAGTACCTGGCACTTATTAGGAACTAAACAAAATGATGGTTGAATAATAGATATTAGATTTTATAGTTTGAAGGCATGTATGTGTATTACTGTTAGATAACATAATTTGTTCATGCAATAAGTTATATGTTACACATATGCTAAAAGACCTTTGGGTATACTGAGTTGATAAAAGTTTATGTTTTAGTACAATTAAGGCCCTAGATAATTTACTGTAGTTGTAATTTACTGTTGAAAGTCTGTGTCATATCTCTACATACCCACAGAATATTAATTGTGATATAGAGAATCTAATATCTGTTAGTGATTTGATACCTCTTAGGAAATATTTTCTCGTAGATTAAATGTCTCTTTAAAGATCATTTCATATGATAACTTGGTTCTGCATGGTACTTAAATGCTATGTCTCATTAAATTAAGTTATAATGCATTTGCTTTGTTCCTATATTTCAGTATCTCTCAAAATAGGACTTGTATTTTGTTCTTGGTGATTGTAGTTTTATGATTATTTTTATATTCAGCATCTCCAATAATTACAGCTATACATGTTATAATTACCTAGTTTTGGGGTAAATGCCCATTCATTCATTCTTTCTTTCAGTCAACTAATATTAATATTTATTGATTATTATCTTCTACAGTATATGTATTGAGAGGAAGGAAAAATAATTCTTGTTCTGAAGCTTGGTCTATTATGATCATACTTTCTCATTGTATGTCACATTTATCATTAACAGAAGGTACTCTGTTCTGTCCTCTGTTATTTTATAGATGCTCCTGAAGTTTCAATCACAGGGTATGATGGAAATTGGTTTGTAGGAAGAAAAGGTGTTAATCTCAAGTGTAATGCTGATGCAAATCCACCACCCTTCAAATCTGTATGGAGCAGGTAATGATATATACTTCAAAGGGAAAATTATTTAGAACTGAGAAGTATTCTTACCTGCATATTTAAAATTGTTTTTCTACCTGATGATAGTAATAACAGAAAATTTTAATTAAATTCTTGACCCACCCTTTCCCACCTTCCTGCCCCCTCAGTTGTTTTCTTCAGAGGCTACTTAACAATTTTAGCAATTTATTCTGGTATTTAACCATCAGATGTCTTAAACTTCTAGTTCTAGTTTTGTCAACTTTTAATACCGTTGACTTCTTAAACGAAGAATTAATTTTGGATCTACCCTTTTATCCATAAACACATTTCATAAACAAGTTCCTACCCTTCATAATCCAAATAAAATTAAACTACCTTTATTTAAATTCTGTAATCACTGTTTGACTCTCGACCATAGGCACATTTTTATAGAAAGCTAAGAAGTATACCAGAATTCTGTTTTCTTTGATTTTCATCTATTTGTTTTGCCAGTGGCTCATTGCCTGTATTTATGTGTGGTGTTTATATCTACATAAATCTCTTTGTCTCTGAAATTTCAAATTGCTTTGCTAGGATTTTTATTCATACTTGTCAATGTAGGGCCCATTTCAATCTTGAGACCTTTGTCTGTTCTTTGAATAATTTTCTTATTTTTAGGCCATTCCCTTTTTGTTACTTTTTACTTTTACTGGACTTCCTATTTATTATATGGTAAATACCATTTCTCTAAAATTTTTTAAATGGTTTTATCCTAGATTTTTTTTTTTTAATTTTGCCATTGACTTAATGATTTTAAAAAGACTTGGGCATATTTTCAGTTTGTTCTCATTCTTCATTTTCATAGCATCCTTTTCCTATTTTATAAATGTATCTTTTTAATTTATTCCCAGGGATACTTTGTTATTTTTTTTTTCTGCTTCCTATTTTTTTTTTTTTTTTTTTTCTCTAAGGTTTTTGGTTTTGGTTTTTGTTGTTGGTGTTGTTGAGTCTGACTTGTTTAACAGATGATTCCTCAATCTACTTGTTCGTCTAGTCATTCATAGTGAGGAGTTAAAATGAAGTGCTTAGGAGACACTGTCTCTCTGTAGTGGAGATACTCCTTAGTAGGTTCCACTTAGAGTGATCAAGTAGAGAGGTCATTGTTTTCCTGGTGAAGCTTCAGATGTTACTAGTAGTAAAGTGGAAGTCTTTCTTCATGGCTTTTCAGTTTATTTCTAGACTTAACCTTCATTCTTTGGTCTATGAGATAAATGCCTGGTATAGATTTGGGAGGAATCTATTATTTTGTTTTAACTAATCTCCTTATGTCTAGTTCTCTGCCTCCTGACCTTCAGAAGTACAGTAAGTCAAACTCCAAACTTTTCTTGGGTTCTTTGGACTACACTGGTTACTTTATAATCCATATGCTATCTACAAATAATTCTTGCCCTAAACCAGAGCTTTTTAACCTTGGAACTATTGACATTTGGGGCTAGGTAATTCTTTACTGGTGGTAGACAGTCCTTTGCATTATAGGGTGTTTAGAAGCATCCCTGGCTTCTGCCCTCTGAAGCCAGTAGTACCTTGCCCCACTATTTGTGACAGTGGTCTCTAGACATGCCAAATGTCCCCTTGGGCAAAATCATTTCTGGATGAGAAACATCTTTTCTCAGCCTCCTGTTCTCTTCCTTCTCATAGGTTTTTCAATAACATTTTAATTCCTATCCTTGTTTTTGGTGGGATTTGTGAGAGTAAGGCAATAGTATATTTGGTCAATGCTTTGTCAGTAAGCAAAGATACAGTTTTAAAACTAGGAAAGCTTTTTTTCATTTACATTTTCTTAAGATTGGGAAACAGTCATTAGTTAAGATGTCTGCTTGATAGGGTATTTCTGAAAGTCAAGCGGTTCTGGATTCTCATCCCAATATCTAAGCTTCTAAATAAGTCTTAATGTCTCTAGTTTTTAATTTCCTCTTGAGTAACAGTAATTCAGGGTTTTTGTGAGGGTGCACACAATGGATTTAAGTCATGTAACATAGGCACAAGAGAATAGAAGATGCTTTTGTTGTGTGTTTAATGTGCTATTTAGATTTTTCTAACTATGGCTTATTCAAAGTTACAAGTCTAAAAGATTATAAGTCATTTTCAAATTACTCGGAATTGAAGGCATTAGAATTTGTGGGTCAAAGTACAAAAGCAATTGTTAAACAGGTTTAGTTGATATTCATTGTTAACTTCCTAGAAAAAGAATTCACCTTTTGAAAGCTCACGTTTACAAAAATGTTCTTTTCAAAATCCTCTAAGAAGAGGTTGAGTGTTTTTGTTTTTTAAATCCTATAAGAATATTATCTTTTCCTTCATTGCTAAGTTAAAGTACTAACAACTCCAAAAGAGTTTACTGATTACTTTTCCACTTAATTCCCAGGAGATTTTAAAATGAAATCATTGTACCTATTCTCTAATTTTGATTTACTTCTTTCCACCTTTTTATTATTGTTCTTATTTCCCCTGTATGATGTGTTGATCTTCTGTTGTACTTATATCATTGAAGGCAGAGACCAAATCTTTTTTACTTGCATCTCAACAACACCAGCAGGGCAGAGTATGGCAAAGAGTGAGCTCCTATTAATTGAATGAATGAATAAGTGAATGAACTTTTTGAAAATCCTTTTAGCCTAAGTTGCAGTATTTGAGCATATGGGCTTACTTGACGTTATCATCTTATTTTTTTTAAAACAAAAGTATTTTTAAGCTTTAAGAACAGTTTCAAAATAAATACTTATGAATATTTTCTTTGGTACCGTCAGATTGGAAAAATGATTTTTAACAGTATACTTAAGTTTTATTTCACGAGTGAATTTAGAGTTCTTATAGAGGGACTTAAATATGGTTTAGTGTAATGTGTACTGTAGGTATCATACTTCTTAGCCAAATTAGTATAGATGTTATTTTAAGAGTTGTTACTAATACCAAATGGTTTCTTTGTTTTTATTGTGACTGATGCCTACTTACAGTTGAAATTATTTTATAAGAAGACCCTTGTCTTGCTGCTTTAGAGACTCTTTGGGAAGGGGGTAGAGTATAGATTTGATAAAATAATGCTCTGTAAACATGTTATACAAGGTTCTATAAAATTATAGATGTGTTATGAATAGGTACATAATTCACTGAGATTTAATTTCATTGATACAGTATGTATGTCTTCAAATAATATACTTTTTGAGTTTCATATATTTTTCTCCCCTTTCTTCCCATTCTGTTATGTTGGCCTACCTAAACTTTATAGATTGATATTCTGAAAAAATAGTGGTCTTAATAGGCTTTATGTGTAAGTTCATCTTTATTAAAATGAAAATTTGTTACTTTTAACATACTTTCATAGTAATTTTATCTAAAATATACTTCCTTTTAAACTAACATCTCGGAAATGTAATGACTTTACTTAGCTGTCAATAAATATAGTTTGAAGAAATTTAAAGTAAGTTCATGCTTTTAAAATTTAGGTTGGATGGACAGTGGCCTGATGGTTTGCTGGCTTCAGACAGTACTCTTCATTTTGTCTATCCACTGACTTTCAATTACTCTGGAGTTTATATCTGTAGAGTGACCAATTCCCTTGGTCAAAGAAGTGATCAAAAGGTCATCTACATTTCAGGTAAGTTACTATCAACTTGTAAAATAAGTTATTTAAAATATTTCTGTAATAATAGTGATAATTACAATATGATCCTGGGCAGTAATTTATACTTGCAGAGATACAGATTCCTCCTTATCAGGCTTCCCTAAATAATCTAAAGTAATTTGATAAAGTAGCCCTATCTGAAATACATATGTAAGATGGTATTTCTTTACTTAAAGAAACATCAAAATGTAAAATGTCTATACAAGTTTATATACATTTATATCTTTATATACAGATAGTTTTTCAATTAAATAGTATTGAATATTTCTTTAGTAGGTTGTATGACTTTCTAGATTCTTGTGTTTTACACCACAAACAAGCAAGATTTCTTTTGCTTTGATTACTACTTTGTATACAATTGTGTGATAAATAAAATAGGATATTAACTTTAATTACTTGCCTTGTTAAATAACATTGTTTGCTACTTAACGTGGTACTATTCTTTATTGTGTTACAGAGGGGAAATAGGAATACTACTGAAAATATTTTAATGAAATAAAATTTAAAATGTTTCTTTTCTGTCCTTAAGCCACTAACAACTTAGATTTTTGACTATGATGTTTTTTTAATTTGGCTAATTATAAATTTGGATATTCATAAAATATATAAAGAACTAAAAGCATATTTTTCCTGGATGTGGCTATAAGTATCCATGGAATGCTTATTTGTGAGAATTATATAAAAATATTTTGAGCAACTCCTTACTGATAGCAGTATTAGTGTTTGACAAATGGAAATTAAGGATGAAAAAGAAGAGAGCCTTAAGAAATGCAGGTTTGTACAGTAAATATGTAATAAGTGCTTAGAGTTTTTATGTCTGTTCAAATCTAAAACTAAAGAGATTTTAGAGAAATACTATTTTTTATTAAATGTTATATTTTTAGTCTTTGATCATTCAATATAAGATCAGTTCTTTCTGATAGCACTCAATTGCAGTGTATACTTGTATGCTTTGCTTATTACCTATCCTCACTATTAAGCAGTTTGCATTTGGTTTATTCACCACCTGTATACTCAGCAGTTAGCTTAGTGTCTGGCATATGGTAGAGATTCAGAATTTTTTGCCGTAACTCTAGAAAGAAGCTTAGAGCTAGCCCTTTCTGCCAGTGTGGTGGTATTTTGGTGGAAATCTGAAGGTTGTTACCTATTTGTATATTAGTGTCTCTTAGAAGATAAGTCACAAGAATTACAAATTTAAAATGTGATTACTTAAGAATTATTTACTTTATGTTTCTGTTGTACAATTTTGTACTTGTAAATCTTAGGCTCAATATGTTATTGTTATATAATCATTTAAATATCAAAGCTTATTTTAGGCATAATCATGTGTACTGATTCCAGTGATGATACCTTAAATTTATAGCTTCTCACATTCTGGTTCTACTTCTCAGTAATTCTAACTTGTGTGTCCAACTGCCTATTAATGATCATTGACTCTATGTCAAAGTCTAATAGTCATTTACAACTAAACATGTTCAAAACTGAAGTCCTGACCTTTCTACTGCCTCTTGACACTGAACCTCTTTTTATGCCACTCTTCCTCTAAGTTATTGGTTGTTCCAGCTTTACATTTGCTCCAAGTATAACCCTTGATATTTATCCTTGATTTTGCTTTTCTTCTCATACCTCACCCAGTTCATCAACTAATCAATGTCAGCTTCGCTACTATAATAGCCACTTAATATCCCTATTTTGAATTTGTCCCCACCTCAGTCTGTCATCAAATTAGTAGCCAGAGTGATTCTTTTAAAGGATGTGTCAGATCTCATCACTCCTCTCCTAAGAGCCTTCCATAGATTTCTCATGAAAACCAAATCTTTACAGTGACTTAGAAGGCTGTATATATCCTTTTGTTCCAGATTATCTCTCTGAACTCATTTCTTACTACATCTCTGGCTTAGCAACACTTGACTGTTTTTTGAACACACAGGCACATTCTTACCTCAAAATCTGTAGTTACTTTTCCACTGAGTGGAATACTCTTCCACTAGGCAGCCTCATAGCTGTTTCCTTCACTTGAAGTCTTTACTGAAATATCGCCTTTTTCAGTGAAGTCTTCCTTCATGACTGTTTAAAATTGAAAACTCTCTCTTTTCACCCCTTTACTACTTTGTCTTTTTTTTCTTTTTTGCCTTTTTCTTCACTACTGCCATATTACCTACTACATATTTTATTTGCTTATCTGTCATTTCTTTCACTAGAACATAAATCCTAAGAGGATAAGATTTTTGTCTGCTTTAATCACTGCTATATTTCCACCATCTGCAATGATGTTTAGCAAATAATAGGTGTTAATACACTTTTGTTGCATGAGTGGATAAATGTGAGAAGAAAACAATCAGGAACGGATTAAAAAATATAGACTTTGCTTATGTAATTTTGTTTTGTTTGATGAGGGAACTGATGTAACATAGGTAATAAACTTTACACATTCTTAATCAGCATTTACTAAGGCTTATACAGAGAAAATCAAATTTTGAGTCAATATGAAAAAATCACAATTACCTCTAAGTACTTTAGAAGAAGACAGTGTTATATGAGGTGTTTTACTTCAAGTAATTAAGAATTAGACATTACTTTTCTATCTAGACTTTATGATAATAGTGTACTGTGTTGAGTTAACTCCTTTAAGTACTGCTTGGAATATGTCAGGTATTCTAGATACAATGCTGCCTTTTCAAAATGACTACTTAGTAAAACCTGGTAGGCTTTTATCAGAGTAAGAGGTCATAATTTGCACAAGAGTAAGCAATCAAATTTTTTTGATTATTATATGTACCCTTTATTATCTAGAAAAGATTTCATACCATAGTATTAAAATGGCTATTTTACAATTTTAGGGCTCATGCCTGTAATCCCAGCACTCTGGGAGGCTGAGGCAGGTGGATCACCCGAGTTCACAGGTTTGAAACTACCCTGAGCTAGAGTAAGATCCTGCCTCCAAAAATAGTTGGGCGTTGTGGCAGGCATCTATAGTCCCCCTACTTGGGAGGCTGAGGCAAGAAAATCTCTTGAGCCCAACAGTATGAAGTTACTGTGAGCTATGATAACATGGCACTGTACCAAGGATGACAAAGTGAGACTCTGTCTCAAAAAACATAAGAAATGATTTTAATAATATATGTAAAAAAAAAAGGTATCTTGTGACAAGAGACTAAATGTTCTACTAAGAACAGAATGGATGGATACCATCTCTTAATTGGAATCCTGTGAAATATCCTTTATAATAAACTCTATAAATGTAAGCAAGTGTTTCCCGGTGTTCTTTGATGTTCTTCAGCAGATTAACTGAATCCAAAGAGAGGACTGGGGGACAGGAGCCCCGCTTCCAAAAACCACAAAGAACAGAGTGGAGTTAGTAACACTAAGGGAAATTATCTTGATCTTATCACACATTTTCCCAAATTGATAAATAATAAGATTTTTGGATAAGAAGTCACTGATTCAAGATTTCAGGGAGGCACCTGTGGCTCAAAGGAGTAGAGTGCCAGTACCATATGCCGGAGGTGGCGGGTTCAAACCCAGCCCTGGCTGAAAAAAAAAAAAAAGATTTCAGTATTTAACTAAATGGGAGTGGTACAGTGGCTCCTTGTTTAGTACCTATTAATGGCTGGAAATTATTTTTATAGTTGGCTTTAGTGTATATTTACTTCCTAACTGATATCAGAAAATAGAAAAGCAGATTTGTTATATTAAATTATTATATATATTAAATAACTATTTTATAGTTAATTATATATATATATAAAATAACTGTTCCCATTTGTAAAACTCATATTCTTGTGTAAAACTTGAATTTCGGGTCATACTGATTTTAGGATCAAGGTATGGCATTAAACTTTAAGAATTAACACTTACTTGGCAATCCTTAAAGTTTAAAATGAATGAGTTTGTTTACTTAAATAACACTTTAAAGTTTTAAAATATAAAAGAAAAATAAGTATCCATTTACTTTTTTTTTTGATACAGTAACTATTAGGCAAAAATAGCTGTAGAGGTCTTGCTTAACTATTTGTTCTTCTTTTTGACAGAACTTGTTAGTTAGAAAAATAAATTTAAAAAGTTCTTCACTTGGGTGAGGAGAACTTAGAATAATTATATCCGTTATATACTCATTTAATGAACATTTGGCAAAATGTATGAAAAATAATGTCTTACTAAAAAAATAAGAAATGCCATTGGGAAAGATTTTAAATCATGCTAAATAAGTAGCTATTGTTGATTAAAAAATAAAACTGCTTCCTTAGAGGAAGTATGACTCTCTTTCTAAATCAGAAAACAGAAGTAAATTTTTTATATGCATTGTCATATATCCATTGCTTAAGACACAATAAAGTATTAGCAAGAGTCCTTCCTTCATGAAATGATACCAGTCATAAAGTTATGCTATTTTTAACACTGGTTAAGGAGTAGTGGTGGATTGAAACATTTCTAGAACCACTAACCAAATTAAATAGCATAAAATTAAAAAAAAATTTTGTTATGTTTTTCTGAAAGCTATATTTTAATTTGAGTGAAATGGATAATAATTATGTGTGTTCATATAATGAACATTGCATGTAGATACAAGAAAAGCCTTTTTTGTGTGTTTTTGGATGCTACTTGGTAGAAATGTTCACTTATATTTTGGTGAGAGTTTGGCTATATTCAGTGTTCTGAGAAAACTAGCATATCAAGAGATACCAAAACCTTTAATAATCTTACAGGCACAAAAGTATGTTAATTATAACTAATCCACTAAGATGACTTGTACTGTTATTTAAATGTGTTGATGCCATTTTATTTTAATACTTCTTTGTTTGGAAATCATTGTAAAGATGACATTCAGTACTTGACAACTTGACTTTCCCCTTACTCTTGCTTCCTCGGAAAATATGATAGTTGTCTTACAAGTGATTTAATGTTTAGGCTATTTCTTCAGCATCTAATTCTATGAAGTTGAATCCCGTGAGGCTTTACTACTTTTATAGCAGGCATGATCCTTCAATCCCATAGTTGTTTTCTTAAGATTGAATTTGTCCAGTTAGTGAATATGTTCTTATAAATTAGAACATCCTTGATTCACTTACATATGCTATGGTAGCTAATATGCACTTCAAAGTAGTTGACAGGGTTACCTGTTACATTAAGTTAAACTCATAGGAAATTAGTTATAATATACTTGTAAAACTTTATACTATACTTGCTAAATTTTTACCACATTCTACACATATGGCATTCCGTGATGAAACCTGTTTCAGTAAGTATTTTACTTTAGCTTGTAATATTAGAATGACTTACCCCATGTAGATTTAGTATTTTTCTAACAATCATTTTTTAAGAGCTCTATCAGTACCATTCATTTAAAAATTAATTTTAGAAAGTTACCATTTGGGTCTTTTTTTACCTATGAAGAGATTTTTAGACTTACTGTTTCTTTAAACTCTAGAATTGTGTATAACATGACCTGTAAATACTTGATTGACAATTAACCAATCTTTAATTTTTACTACGTATATTTAGTTGCTTCTTAGTATTAATGGCTACTCTGTAATCTAATATCAATACAGAGGTTCATTTACATCTAATATTTAAATATTATTAGAATGTTCTCTCTAAAATATTAGCTACTCTTTGTGATACTATCCTAAAGCAATGGCATTAAATTTTGCAGATATAGTGGAAATTCTTTAGTTTCCTAAATGTTCTATTATCTTACCCATGGGGTATTATATACAACATTTTTATTACTTTGTAATTTATATTTTTATGTTTTCTATTAGTTTTATTTGATAATAGGCCATCTGGGTAACAGTTTAAACCAATCTTTTAAAATTTTTAATTAGTAATTAATAGTATTTACTATATATCTCTTTTCTGAATATCTTTAGAATTTTTGTAAAGAAAATATTTTTGAGAGAATTATTAAACCAACAGTTCATACTGTGTCCACTTAACAAGAATCTATAGTTTTTCATTCTTTTAAAGATAAGTTCAGATATTATGAAAATAAACCATTTTAGGTAAAAATGGATATTAAGAAAATTTTAATTTTTCTTTCATTTTATTTTCTCGTGCTATTGGCTAAGAAAATGTGAATTTGATTTTGATTTAATGTTTATGATAATTCTTCAGCCAGTTATGTATAGGATGCTTAAGTAATATTCTTTATTTAAAACAATTAGTACCTATTTTCTGGAACACAGTATCACTTTTAAACTTGGAGTAGAATAATTTAGGGTTTATGCTATAGGGTTTGTTCTTTCTCTTCATTGGTAACTGACTGAGTGTCAGTTTTTAAACAATATTAAGTACCACAGCCTTCTAATTGTAATAAAATTAAGAATGAAAAACTATCATTACTATGAGTATATATTCATTAACTGTGCTGTCTTTTCAACTTGCTGCTTTATCAGCCTGCATTGACATTCTTTGCCTTTCTGTGTCTTGTCTATCTTTACTGTTTCCATTAGATCCTCCTACTACTACCACACTTCAGCCTACAATTCAGTGGCGTCCCTCAACTGCTGACATCGAGGATCTAGCAACAGAACATAAAAAATTGCCTTTCCCATTGTCAACTTTGGCAACAATTAAGGATGACACAATTGGCACAATTATTGCTAGTGTAGTGGGTGGGGCTCTCTTCATAGTACTTGTAAGTGTTTTGGCTGGAATATTCTGCTATAGGAGAAGACGGACGTTTCGTGGAGACTACTTTGCCAAGAACTACATTCCACCATCAGATATGCAAAAAGAATCACAAATAGATGTTCTTCAACAAGATGAGCTTGATTCTTACCCAGACAGTGTAAAAAAAGAAAACAAAAATCCAGTGAACAATCTAATACGTAAAGACTATTTAGAAGAGCCTGAAAAAACTCAGTGGAACAATGTAGAAAATCTTAATAGGTTTGAAAGACCCATGGATTATTATGAAAATCTAAAAATGGGAATGAAGTTCGTCAATGATGAACATTATGACGAGAATGAAGATGACTTAGTTTCACATGTAGATGGTTCCGTAATTTCCAGGAGGGAGTGGTATGTTTAGCAACCACTAAATGTGGTTTCACTATGTACAATGTTGCATTCATACTTGTTGATCATTTTCAGATTGTTCATACTTTTTCTTGAGGAAGGATAAGCTTTTTCAAGTTGATTTTCAAGCTTTTTATATTATAATCTGACAAATGAAAATGTAAAATCTGGGTTCAATGTATCTAAGCTGCTTTACAATTTTTTTCAATGCTGTACTACTGTCTCAAGATTTAAATTTTAATGCAGAGTACTTTATTGGTCTGAGGCACACAGGTAAGAAGAAATGTCAACATTAAGTGTATGACTTTTTTGGTACAAAAATTAAAAAAAAAAAAGGAAACTACCTTGCCATTGTGTATTAAATGTTTACCTAAGACTATAATCTTAAGTATAATGTTTGTTAAACATATACCTCTCAAAATTTGTTACCACTAAATGATACTGCATCAAAATTGACTATAAAACTAATCCAAGAAATGTTTATATATATTTTTAGTATACAAAAAATATTTAGCCTGATGGAACATCTTTCCTTTTCAAACATTATTTTCCAAGTTTCTATACAAATGGAATCTTACCTCTGCATTTTAATGAGCCTTGCCATAATTACTGTAGAGTGGCTTTTCAGAGATATTTTGTTGCACTAAAGCTGTGGTAGTAAACTCAGTGAACATGATGTGTGAAAGAGCATTATTATTAGCTGGTCAATATTTTTGTCCAAAATAACCTATAAAAGTAATAAAATACATGCATTCTAAACATGATAATTATAATTTTTTTCATCTCTGGAAAAATATTATGTGAACATGGATTTTGGTTCATTAGCAGTAGTCTTATTCAGATGCCTTATGTATTAACTATACACTTAGTAATGAAAAGTTGGTATGCAGTTGAAACAGCACAGAGAGGGCATTGCAGTGTACAGGAGTACTAGTTTTGGAAATGAGACTTCTCCAAGAATCTATAGAAAGAATTTTTGACACCATTTGGTTTTAATTATTTAATGTTGATACTCAAACGGGTAAATGTATAGAAAAACTATTTAGAATAAACTGGGAAATTTGGGATTTAACTAGGAAAATCTGAATTACAGAACCAATCAGTAATACTTGCTGATGGATATTGGCAGTTCATCTCATTTTTCCTTCTAAATGTGTGTATGTATTTCAAGATTTTTGTTTTTCCAATTAAAACTGGAAACATACCATGAGTTTTTTTGTTTTTGTTTTTTTACATAATTAAATCTATTCTTTCTAGAATCATGTCTCTTTCGAGAAAGAAATGTTATATAAATCTTCAAATCTGGTTCTTCTTTTTAAGGCAATTAAATTGCTTTTGGTAAATACTGCTAAAACAGAGTATACAGTGAAATTCTGTAAAATTATAACAATAACTATTTTGAAACCTAAAGAATGGTTTTTTAATTAATGATTCATTTGATAAAAAGGACTGTATTGCCAGGGGAATGAAGTGAAAGGAGAATCATAAATTATTTTTCAAATAAAAAGGTAAAGTAATTACATTTTTAACCCTTCCTATCACCCCCCTCCTCCAATCCTCATTAAATCTAAAAAAATCAAAATTCTAACATTTTCATAGTGTATTGCAAGTAGTGAAAGCTTTATTCTAGGGACTATAAACTATTTCCTTTAACTAGCAGTATTTTGTGGAAATTAGAAACCTATTTTATTTATCTTTCCTTATACTTAGTATAAGACTATAATATCAGGTTAAGAATATAGTTAAAGTTCACTGATACCCTGTTAAAAAATCTGGGTTTTATAACCACGTATATACAAAAACTTAGATCCTTTATTCCAAGTCATTGGAAGAACACTTTCTTGATAATACACTGTTTGAAGTGATTTTTATTTTTTATTTAAATAGCAACAATGATAACCCCATGACATAGATGGGGATTCTAACCAGAATAATCATATTTAGGATTCTGTATAAATCTTGAGTATAATTTGAAGAAAATTTGTGATATATTTTAAGAACTATATATCAAAAATATAACTATTAACTTTACTGAGTAGAAACTTTCATTTACGTTATGGCCATTGTGTGGTTACATTGTTATTATTTTTTTAATTTTCTTTATGGGAGAGGGTGACCTGGAAAACTACAAGTAAGTATTTGACATGTTCTGTACCTTAATCATTTGACAAACTAAAAGGTTTCTAAATTTTAAGAATCTGACATAGTACTAAAGACTTTTGGAAACATTGCACTATTGTTTATTAGAACTTTATGTTTGCTTACATAAAGATTTGTCATATTAAATAAACATTTTATTAAATTAGTTTTTGAGTAACAGTGATATGCACAACTAATTGACAGATATATATGAAAATTGTACTGTCTTAGGAAAGATAAAAAGGTTTTTATTTTCTATTTTTTGTCCATATTTATATTTATTTCTTTCATACAGGTTTGAACAGTTTTGACATTTTTGTATTCACTTGAGGGTTTTCTTTTGTACTGCCTAAAATATTTCAATAATGCAGTGAAGATGAATGCAACTCTTATTTTTCCTGCCATTTTTAGTAAAATACATTAAAACTTCAGTAAGTGAGGAGTTAACTTTAGAAGTGATATTGAAGAAATACTTAATAGTTGAAATTTTTTGCCATGTGCCTAATAGTGTTCTATTTGATAAGGCTACTGTTAAAGAAACCACTAAGGTTTTTCACTAATATGTATTGCTTCTGATAGTCAAATACAGGAAAGTTTTATAAGGTAACTATGGCTAAATGTTTCACATTAAGGGGCTATAGTAAAGTATAATTTGTAAGTGCAAAAACTGAGAGATGTAGTCATATGGGAAAACATCTGATTTGATTTTGGTTTTGGCAAATGCTGCTAAAACAAAGTGTATGGACAAGTAAGAAGTTGTTAATGTATAGAAGTAATCAGTGTAAAATATAAGAAAGAAATGCTACTCACATTGAATTTTTAATTCTAATAGAGTAAATTATAGATTGGATTGTCTTTCCTGTTTACTTGTTAATTAGAAATGCACCAGCCATATAAAGCTTCTTCCTCAGATTTTTTGGTATATTGGGTTTGGATTTCATTTAAGTTTGTACTAGTGATAATTTTTTTTTTATCAAGTTATGTATTAAGGTGTTAGCCCCAATAGCCATGCAATGAATCTTTAAATAAAAGTTTTTTAAAAATTCTTTAGAAGTATATTTCTGCAATAAGCTCATGCTCTTTATTACCTTCCTTGGCCTCGTTATGATATTTGCTAGAGTGTGTGCATGTGTGTTTGTATGTGTGTAACCCTATTTATTTTAATTATCAAAATTAATGCTTTGTGGGGATTAGAAACCTATTTTATATGGGATCAGACATTTAAGTTTGAGAACTCATCCTAGAAAAACCATTACATACCTCAATGCTGAAACTCACTATGGTCACTTTCTAAGTACTCCCTTTGATCATCTGGTACCGTAGTGAGACTCAGTAATGAGGTATGTAGCACTTTTTCTAGGACAACTTCATGAACTTAATTGCGTGGCCTTGTATTTCTCTTCCCGAAGCAAGACATAATATTAGGTTAAGGATAATTGGCACGTTGGCCATGATAAAATTTGATTTTAATTAACCATAACCACTTAATTCTATTTCATATATACATCATAAATAACATTGCATAGTCATAAATTATCTTGTTTCTGTACACATCTACAAGATATCTTGTTCTTACTGTTACTTTGGCATGAGTCATATTTTATCATATTTGCTTTCTGTTTGTAATTAACATTTCAAAAAATAATTCTTAAATTTCTGTTTAATGTTTTTACTTATTGTTTGTGAGCTGCTTTGATTAGAAAATTAGAAGTGCCATTGTTTTGAATTGTTTGTAAGGACCTTGTGATGCATCACTCTTGTTTCTTATTTCTCACATTTTAGATAATGTTACTTTTTTCCCAAACGTTAAATTATTCTAGAATAACAGCATTTTTTGTTGTTTTTGTTTGGTTTGGTTTGGTTTCAATAATATATAATTTGAATGAGTTGTTTTGTTTCCTTCTTGGTATACCAATAAAAGCACATTCTTGAAAGAGACTTTGAATAGTACATAGTCCATCAAGTTTCATATGTTTTCAAATGCTCTCTTTATATATTTGTTTTCTTGATTATATTCTATATTATATTTCAGTCAGTGACCCTTTTTTCAAAAAAAAATCTATTTGACTACTTTGACTTGATTAGTGATAGGATTTCATCAAGAGTTTGAAACTAAACATTGATTTACAAAAGTTTTTGCCTTATGTGCCTTTAGTCATCATTTTTCCCCCCTCAAACTTTGGTAACATTTATGTTCATTTCAATTTAGAAGGGTAAAATATGATTGAATTTGGGGTTAAGTTTTGTTTTATTTGACTTTTAGTCAATAACCGCTGTCATTCTGTCTGTGCAATGTGAATACAGCAAACTGAAAATGACCTTTAGAACAATAACTTTAAAATGTGAATAATCCTCAAAACTTGAGAATAATTCAAAGCCTCATTTCCTTACATGTGTGATACTGATACTTAAGTAGACAGTCTCAATTATTAGAAATACCCCAGGAGAAACCTAATTGTAAGTGACCGTTTTATCTGAAAGCCAGGTGTAACTAGATCTAGATGTCTAGCCCCACTCCTTTTTCTTTTAAGAACAAACAAACAAAACAACTTTTATTTTGGAAAATTACACAAAAATAGGACAGAAGGGTTAAATTGACCTCCATGTACTACTAGTTCTAACTATTGTCAATTCATAGTCAATCTTATTTCACTCAAAGATCACCCTACTTAATCCCTCCTGCCATATTTCATCTATAAATAAGTCAGTATGTAGCTCTAAAAGATAGGGATCATTTTAAAAGGTAACTATAATATCATTATTATGCCAAAATTTAATAATTCCTTAATTTCAAGTATTAAGTGTTCCCATTCCTAATCATACATATTTTACCGTTTTAATCAAAACCCATATCCATACATGAAGATAGCTAGAAATATCTTTTAATCAGTGCCTGCCCCCCATTTTCCCTTGCAATTTATTTGTTGATGAAATTGCTTCATTATTTCTATAGTTTCCCAGTTTGAATTATTGCAATTGTTTCCCAAATGCATTCCTCTTTATTTTGCCTAAATTGGTATTAAGATCTAGAGCCCTGGTTAGATAAAAGGTTGATTTTTTTCGGGGGAATGGGCAATGGGGCAAGATTACTTCATCCTTAGTGGTGGTATGTTCTTCCATATGTGTTGTGTGTGTATGTGTGTGTGTGTAGCCATTTGATGCTCAGTGCCTAGATCTATTAACAGAGAATTTACTCAACGTCTACGTCTAGTAGCTGTCTTTTAATTATACCATATGCTTACATATCTGAATAATTATGTTAATGCTATTCCCTTAACTTAGAATTCCCCTTCCTCTACCATACTGGGAAACCTACCCATATTTAAGCTGTAGCTTAAAAGATAGATTTATGAAATTTTGTTTTACCTTTAGAATAAATGACTGCTACCTAAAACTATTATAACTGCACATTTTCTTCTAGTTTTTACCTGTCCTCTCTAGATCAGTGAAAACTTTAGATTGTACATATCAGAAGTTTTGTATGTGCTCCAATCATAGCAGTGTGCTATATGCATTATAAAATGTTCAAAAATTGATCTTTTGCCTGATAAAATGCTTTAAGCATGTCAATATTTTTCTCACTAAACACAAACTAGTATTTTAGGAAACTATGCTTGCATTTCATTTTAAAAGTTAACCTTTTATCTTACTCAAAGGTACATGATTAAACGTGCCATATTTATTTTTAATCTTGATTTTATACTTTTTGGTTCAGTGAGTCAAAGATCTCATTCCATGTTCAGAGTATGTTGATATGTAGCCTTTAGATGTGGTAAGTAAAATGCCATCTCTCAAAAACATTAGACTCAAATGGAAGAAGTATTGTTTGGGAGCTTAATTTCATCCCAACTACTATTTTTAGAGCTTGTCTTCATGTTTAAGATAATTGGTTTTTCAATGTCTTGCTAATCACAAACCTGACTTTCACATTAGCTAGTATTTTCCGCACAGATAGGTTTAGCATGAGGTTTTTTGTTAATAAGTAAGTATAAATGTATATTTTACCTCATTTCCTAATGTATGTGAATTTTTTCAGTTGACTTGTCACATCTCATTAGATTGCCATAGTTTTACATCATAATGTAATTGATAAAGTTTGTGTGTTGGGAGTAAGATAATCAGTTTTTTTTTTTAATTTGTGCCCATGTTATTGGTATTACGTTTATTCTGCCAGTTCTTTACAGGAATGTTATTTACTAAGAATAAATGTTTACTAGTATATGATATGTAGATTAGCACTGACAACTCCACTAAGTCCATGTGTCTGGTATTCATCTGTTTCTTGGGGCAGTCATGCAATTTCCCTATACTTTTTTGACTATTGGTTGCACCTAGATAAGTTATTTGTTCATTCAGCTGAACTCACATAAATCATAGGAGTCACAGGATGTTGATTATGCTGAGAAAGAACAGCCAAGTGAAGGTATAACTGTCTACTTGATTTGTTCTGGATCTGTCAGAGTCCACTTTCCTCATATAATATCATGGGTGCCCTGTGTGACAGGTAAATACCAGACACCTGGGCAAGTACAGCTACCAGTGCCAATCCATGTATTATATACTAGTCAACATCTATTTTTATTTTTTATTTTTTAGATAAGTGACTATTTCTATACTTACTTCACTGGATGAATTTTGTACATTTGGCGACCCCACTTTGGTGATTTTACTCTATAATGTGAGGACAGGGACTTTTCATTCTTAGTACTTAGCACAAGACCTGGCACAAAGTAAGGTCTTGGTAATTTGTTGGATAGAGGCTGAGGAGACTTAACCCAAATAGAGCACTTTTATTCAAAGGTAATGAGATAAATATTTGAATGTCTATGAAGGCTAAGATGTCATATTGAGAAGATAAAATATTAAAGGGGCTATTGAAAAGTAAAGAATGGAATTCTTTATAGGGAAAAAGTTGTAGTACAGTGATAAGTAGTATGGGAATAAATAAAAGGTGGGAAGGTAAGTTTGTAGGCTACTACATTAACTTGTGAATTATGTGATGTCATCACTGAAGTTTTGGTAAAGGGACTAAAGAGAAAAAAAGGATATTATGTCTCAGATTAGATTTATATCCTTAAATATGAATTATCTGTACATAGTAGTTTTCACATTTTAAAAATATTTGTATCAGAGTGATGAAAACTTTATTATTTACATATATATTTTTTCAAAAATTCTGTTATCTATATTTAACTTTTTGGTATGGTTTATAACTGGTTGATTTTAAAACATTTTCTCCCAAAGACATGTAAGTTTGGACAATTAAGTTCACAAACTCATCCTAGAGAAAGTTCCACATACCTCATTGCTGAATATCACTGTGGTCACCTGGAAGATACTCTCTTTAGGAAGCTATGCACTGATGCTGGGACCCATTCTACCCTTTAGAGCAGTTTTGGAACTCCTTTTATGGAATGACAATCAGAGCTTTTGTCATACAAGGCCTGACAAATTTGCGAACTTGTCCTAGAAAAGGTGCTACATACTTCATTACTAAATATCACTATAGTCACCAGATGGCTAAGGGAAGTAATTTGAAGATGATCACAGTGATATTTAGTAAAGAGGTTGTAGCACTTTTTCTAGGATGAGTTAGTGAATTTAATTGTCCAACTTTGGTACAATGACAGTTCTGATGGCCAACCAGAAAAAGAGTTTCAAAATTGCTTTAGCTTCCTCAAAAGTGACTGTAATGATATCCAGCAATAAGGTATGCGACACTTTCTGTAGGGTGAGTTTGCGAACTTAATTGTCCAACCTCATATGCATAATATCTTTATTTTGTGGCAGTATACTTATCGTAAGCTTAATTGACCTTGTATGCATAATATCTTTAGAGAGTATACTTTTACTTTTGTATTGGGGAATGTTATTTTTTGTTTTTTGGAGGTGAGTTTCTGTGAATGTGTGTTAACTATAATTGCTGTGATAACAGCATGCTGTGCTTTTAAGAGACATATGCAGCATCTTATAATGGTAAATATTTTACCACTTTTGTCTTTTTGTTTCCTGTTACTTGTAAGCATATCGTTAGATTTAGTGGAACATCTCTTTGGGTGATGCTAGTGTTGCTTCATGTCACTTACTTAAGAAACTAGTGTTTCACATGCCATATGTTACACATTTGTTCACTTAATTACTTTCCTTTGTACTGGTTTTGTTGGAATATAATGTCTATGTTGTATGTATGTGTTTATGTGGGCAGGGATGTGGAAGAGGCAGTGTTGGAGTCAGATTCTCAATTTTTATCAAAGTATTTGGTCTTGAAACCAAAAGATATCAGCTTTTCCTTTGCATTTTATACTAATTTTCATCAACTGTTAATATTTTTTTAATACTTGAAGTATATTACTTCTCTATTTTTTCTCAGTTGATGGAATCAAATGAAAATATGAAATCTGTCTTATATATGTATTTGACATAATTACTCAGTGAAATAGATTATCTAGTTGGTAAATGGATTCATACCTAGTTTTTCTTCCAATTGCTCATTTCAGCACTTCCCAGCCTGTTCTGATAGCAGGAAGAGATATGCAAAAGAGAGGGGATAAATATGAACAAAGGATGGATGGGAAGAGATGAAATAAAGATGCCCAAATTAAGATAGAATAAAGTCTTGTATATATACAGTCAACTCTGAGTTGTTGAAACCTAGAAGCTAGAAATTATGACTAATGTGACAGAATTGGATAAGTAGATCATAATTAAAATGTTGTAGAAATACCATCTAGAGACTTGAGAATTACTTGAGGATTTTAACTATATTTACAGTTAGAAATTAATGTAGGGTATTAAAAATATATGAGATTATGTTTTATTACTTACTGAGCATTACCAAATTTCAGATTATTGCTAAAATTAAGTGAAAAGCCTTCTTAAAGGAAATGTGTCATTTGATGTAGAATTTATAATGATAGATAGAGAATCTTAATTTGGGTTTATTCAAAGAGTAACCTAGATTTTGTGAAGTGACTTTGGAAGTATTATACATATGGTATTAGTTTTCTCATTATGATTAAAATAGGAACAAAAATTTAAATTTTCTGTACACTTGGGCGAACATGATAGGGTTCTTTTAGCAAAAGAAAGATTTCCATGAAACGGAGACCTTTAAGATAACTAGTGTGAAGTAAGTAGCGTACTCAACAGTTAAGATTTTATTTGTGCCATTGACTAGGTGTATGATGGTCAAATCACATAATGTTAATAGTTTTCATTTCATTTCTTATTAAAGACTGAATAGAATCATTTATTTTATAGCTATGTACAGTGGTCAAAGCTGTAATCTATATGGTGGGAAGAATGATAATATAGAACAGATTATCTATAACCCCAGATCTCTCTAACATTTACAAGTGTAGAGTACTATTTGTACTATAATTACAAATCTTTTTCTCATGTAGCACATACTCAAGTGAAGATGGGGATTAGAGAAATGAGCAACATAGGCTTATATTAGCAAATGAGGGTGATGTCAAGAATTGAAAGTGGGTTATAATGTTCAAAATAATTACGTATTATTTTTGCTATTCTTAGATTCTATTCCTTGTTGGAAAGATGATTGAAATAAGTGCTTGCACTTATTTGGTGTAAGAGTTTTAGTCTAGAATGAGGCTAACAAAATGACTCACTAATAAATAAATTTAGGATTATTTGCTAAAGATATTTTTACAGTTGAAAAGAAAATAAAACATTCTTTTTAGCAATCTAAAAAACCATGTGACTTGCATTTTAATAAAAACAGTCACAAAATACTTCTATGTGTTTATACGGAAATAACTATAATGGTAAGTAGCTAAAATATATTTCAAAATCAACAGTGCTTTAATTCTGTAAATTTGCCAGGTGTGGATTTCAACAATTACTACAATTATTTAAGAGTGTAAGTGAAACTAAAATCTCTTTATTACCAACCAAGGGACTCAAATAGCAAGTTTACATTAGATGTTATAAAGGACATTTTCTCCCCAGGCATGGAGTGGAGATTTCTGCCCTACTCCAACCTTTACTTGTGGTTTCCTCCTATTTATTGATGGAACAGTCTTACGCAGATTAACTAACTTTAGAATTGTAGTTATCTTTATTCATATAATGTGATCGTTGATATCTTATTGGTTAGAAAGATAAAATCATGTATATGAAGGAACATAACTTAATATTGTGTATACCCCACAAAATTTAGTTATTAGAGTTAACCTAGCTGAAATTATTAATACTTAACATAAAAGGCTTGATGGCTTTGCCATATCTCTTAATACATAATTGAAAATAAATAGTTGTAATAATTTCAGTAGATTTTCTCATTTGGGAGTTACAAAATAGCGGGACTCAATTGTTTAGAAAAATGTGAAATGCTAACTGTTAAATATGTTCTAAATTTGTGGTTATAGTCTGGGAAAGAGAAATGATATTCAGAAATGATACAGTATGCTTATAGTCAGGGAATAGGAAAGGATTTCTGTTTAAGTTTGTAGTAGAAAAGCTATTTCAAGTGTACTTTGTATTAAATGTACATGAATTAAAGGAACCTCTGTGCAAGTTCTTTTTTAATACTTCTATTTTAAAATATTTAAAAATTTTATAACGTTCAGTGTCACTTTTTGATATTTATTTAATATTGGGTATTTGCTTTTCTCTTGAAGGTTTTTGTTTTCATTAATAAAACTTTTTTATTATTTTAATAGAATAAAAATCACAAATGTCTGGTCATTTCTCTTAAGGAATATTGGTGTTTTATCATCTTTTATAATAACATAAATTTGTTACATTTTTTTCTCTATCTTCTTTTCTTCTCTAGACATTGATGGCCCAGAGAATAGATTCACTTATTGATGTCTGTGTAGGGGTTTTACATAATTTTGAAAGAACAAACCTGGGGTACCCAGCTGATATAACAATGAAGGATGTTAGCCTAATGCTGCTAAAACTAATGAATCAAATTTGAGGTCCTTTCAGCTGCCTGTTTAATAACATACTTCAATCAAATAGTTTTTGCCTGTTGTAGAAATTAAGATATACAATTTTAAGAACTCTTTAAAAATTGTTTGAAAAACCTAATTTTTATTACTTTACAGATGTTCCATTTAAGCAGACATCTTCCATAGCTGTAGCTGGAGCTGTAATTGGAGCTGTCCTTGCCCTTTTCATCATTGCTATCTTTGTGACTGTGTTGCTGACACCTCGAAAAAAGAGACCATCCTATCTTGACAAAGTGTAGGTAACTTTTTTGCCAATGTTTAACTCAGAATATTTAGTATACAGCAGTCTTGATATGAGTAGCCTTTAATTTACAGCTACTCATTTAAGTAATGGAAGTGAAGATAATGATATGCCTTTGTCAATTGACACTGGTTTCATCCGAATGTCTCAAACTACATCTTGGTAAATTGAACACTGTCAAGGGTCTACTAGAGACAGATTTTGATATGCTGTCTTGCCTTCAGAATAGAAATGTAGGCCTTTGATGAAGTAGTATTTAGAAGACATAAAAAATAAAAATATCTTAGAATTTTTAGTTCTTCAGATTGTATATGTTTGTCTCATGTGTAGATGTATCTTTCAACTATGTAGAGTTATTAAATACACAACATTTTAAAGCTTTTTCCCTAAAGAAAAATACTTGGTTTTGGTGAATTATAAAATATGCACGTTTTTCTTTAAAAGATAAGCAATAGTTTTAGTCTAGTCATTGAGATAGAATTATAAAGCAGAAATGACACTTTTCTGTAGAATTAAATGACTAATGATGATTGTGATGAGAATTGTGAAGTTCTGTATTAATGGTATTGTTTCTTGTGTGGTTTATATTAAGATATAAGTCTGGCTTTCAAAGAATATATGTATTTCTTCTGTCTTTATAAATGCTTACTGTATGTGTTTGCTTCACTAATCTGGCACAGTTATAGCACTAGTCTTTTTGGATTAAAGACACTTGGGTGTCAGTTTCAGCTCTATTGGAATCAAATTAGTAGTATGACCATGGACAACACGCAACCTCCCATGAGCTTCAGTTTTCTTACCTAAATGGCCTACGGCTTGTTAGAGCTAGAAATTTGCAGTAATTTTCATTAGATGAAAAGAAGCAATTATATTTTAAATAAAAGTTGATGAAATGCTTCTTTCGTGTAATGCTTGTGAGACTAGAGTGCTTTAATATTTCATGAGTGACTAGCATATGATGTAATCTTAGTTACCAGATCATCTCAGGTTTTTTTTAAATTTCAAAAACATGATTTACTAGTAGGCTAATTAATGTAATCATTTTATTGTTTGGATTTTATTTAACATATTAACTTATATCTTTATGGAGAAGTTATTAGACCACAAAGAATTTATTACTTAAGCTTCTGTAACTTTCATTCTCCTTATCCTTTAAAATAGATAAGCATTTGCTTGATTTACTAATCGCAAGTACTGAAAATTATCTGTGATCTTCAATAGTGTGAGAATATATGCATATATAAAATCATTTTCTAAAATGCAGACAGCAGTAAAGCATATTTAAAAATATTTTGTTATGACTAAATGATATTTAAAATATATGAAAATACAGGGGTTTTTAATAGGTTACATCATTTTGGCAAAAATAAATACATTCCGAAAGGTTCCTTTGTTCATTTTAGATGTCAAGGTTTATAATGCTCTGTAGATTGAAAATGTTAATAGCTCATGCTTATAATCCTAGGGAGGCCAAGGCATGAGGTTGCTTGAATCAGGAGTTTAAGACCAGACCATCCTGAGCAAAGAGAGGCCCTGTCTCTACTGAAAAATAGAAAAATTAGCCATGCATGTCAGCATGCCTCTGTAGTTTCAGTTACTCAGGAGGCTGTGGCAAGAGGGTTACTAGAATCCAGGAGTTTGAGGTCATTGTTAGCTTGACTGAGGCTACAGCACTCTAGCTTGGGTGACAGAGAAAGACTATCTCAAAGAATTAAAAACAAAATCTTCATTTGTTTAGTGTATGTGGTGAGTATTCCAAGGCTTTTGAAAAACAGTTTTGGAAGTATTCTCAAAATACAGTATAAGCTTTTTTTTTTTCGTTATCATTGTGAGGTAGTATTTTAAATCACTTTTACAACACTTTGAAAGAAAGTGTAATAACACATGTATTTGACAATTTTCAAAAAGTTTGCAGACATAGTCAAATAGAAAAATATGCAGTATTTGAACTGGTCATATACTAGATGACTTGCTGAATAATAATTTTCAAAAATGCTTCTATTGAATTGCTTCTTTAATTATAAGTTAATTAGACTGGTTGTAAACTTTGGAACATTAGAACCAATGTTTCATTTTGTATCTTTCATAGATTACTGGAAATACAAGAACTGATTTAAACATGTAGGCTAGTAGGAGTACTATGTATGTAGTATAAAGAAAATATCTTCAAAACAAAGAAATATTTTTGAAAAACCTAATGAGAACCTTGATTTTTTATTCTCTTCTTTTGGGGGGGGGGCCAGGAGGATAAATGTAACAGTCACAGTTTTTAACCTTTTTAATGCAGGATCGACCTTCCACCCACACATAAACCACCTCCTACGTATGAAGAACGATCCCCACCTTTGCCTCAGAAAGACCTTCTATATCAGGTATGTGTTTATGAGTATACTTGAAATAATGTAAAATATGATAAAAAGTGCTATTACTTTATATTATTTCTTTCAAAATGTTCTATAGCCATTTATTAAATGTTCTTCAGTGTGTATAATGTTATTAAATATCCTTTGATATATAATACATTATATGTATTATGTACATGTATGTATAATACATTCTGTGTATAATATATGTATACAATACATAATTCTTACCACATTTAACTATTTCTCTGAAACATTTAAGAGATCAAATTTTGTTTGCAGACTAGTAAGAGAAGTTTTGACCAGTATAGCTAAGGTAAATCAACATTGTATTAGATTTTTTACTAAAAGCTTGTGGATGAAGACTTACTGTCAATACAGTTTTATTGAAATACATTTTTATTTTAAAATATGCATTTTATGTAAAATAAAAAGTAGAAAATTTTAATATCTTTGGTAGACTATGGTAAAGAGCTTCTTTTCCTTGTATTACTGTATTTCGTTTTATTTTGGAATTAGTTCCCAGTAGTTTATGTGCAAGTATTGATTCAGTGCTTTTATTTTGTGTTCCTTATCTAAATTAATATGCTTTATGAAGCATTTTAGAAAGTTTACAAACTATCAGAATATTTGAATTCTCCTATTCTTAACTGTAGTTTTGGGGGATTTTTGTTAATTTTTGTCTTTTTCTTTATCATCCATTCAACATATTGGAGCACTAACCCTGTATCAGGGTTTATTATCTTTGGTAATATTCTATATTTTCCTTTAAAATATGTCCTGTGTCTTTACTCTGAATAAAAGCAAATCAGACCTTCATCAATTAATTGATTTAATTTGCTGAGAAAACTCCAAAGGAATGTCTCTTTCAAGATGTTCTCGGCTTCTATTCTTTATCTGCCCCTTCCTGCTTTATGCTTGGGCAATGTGTATTGCCCAAATATGGAGCAGGAAAGGGCATTCCCTAACATATGCGCCTACTGTTGATGGCATCTGCTTTATCATCTTACCCAGGTGTCTTGGGAGTAGAAATATGTCTTCTTCAGAACTGTTCTTACGTAAAGACTATAGCCTCATATCTCTTTTTGGCAAATAAATGAACTTGACAAGTAGTATGCAGTATCAACAAAATACTTAGCTAGAGATATTAACTGCAGCGGAAAGATAGCTATCTTCTTCCCTCAACAAAGCTCATAATCAGAAATTTCTCAATTTAGTTTTAAGAGTTTTTTTAGAACATTGTTAGTGATTTTCGAGGACACCTTTAATTGGATGTAATTTTATGTAACTTATTATTTATATTTTCAAGTCGAATATTTACAAAAGCCTCTCATTTAGAAAAATTATTTGACTGAGATTATATGTCCTGGATTTTAGTTAAGAAAATATGGTTGCTATTTATATAGATGTTGCTTAAATACTAAAGGAAGATTTTTCTTAGATGATTTGAATTGACAGTGTTACCAACTGTAATTTGTAGTATCTTTGAAGTTAGAGAAGACTTCCTGGGTTTTGGAAGTAGGAATTTTGAAGCAGGGGATAAAATTACTTACTTGTTGTAATTTGTTTGGTAATAAATTGAAGAACAAAAAAGCATGGACGGGCTCGGCGCCTGTGGCTCAAGTGGCTAAGGTGCCAGCCACGTACACCCAAGGTGGCGGGTTCGAATCCAGCCCGGGCCCGCCAAACAACAATGATGGCTGAAACCAAAAAATAAAAATAAAAAAAAAGCATGGACGTAGGTGAAAAGGAAGTGTTATATAAAAAATAAATGGAAAATATTTTTTACAAAGAAAATTGATGAGAAGGCACCTGCAATGGACAACAAACATTGGAATTGGGAAGAGACCATTCAGTAGCATTGTGACATGCCTCAGCTGTAAAACTAAGCAGTTCAAAACATGATTGTTTTTCTCGTAGCTATAAAACTAATTTATAAAATATTGCTCTGCAGAGTCAGAATTTGACTTGAAATAAGTATTATTTTTTGTTCTTTATTCTGAAAAGCATTTAGGAATAAAATTTAGGCTAACATCATTACCAATTGGTAAGATAACTTATCACGATTCATGTTTTATAATGTCATATGTTAATAGCAATTTTTAAGTTTTTAAATTAATCTGTTCAGCAACTGTTTCCTGCTTCACAAGAAATCTGTTAAGTATGTTAATTTAATTCATTTCATGCAGTGATAGCATGTTGTAATAGTAAATGATGATCTAGTAATTTTCCATGTTACTAGATAACTTGTCAACTTTAAATTCATGAAGTAAGTCCCACTTGAAGTTACTAGCCATCAGCCCTCCCCAGCAGGCCTGGAAATCATTAATGTCTTACGATCCCAAATACTACTTTGGCTTTATGGAAGGGACTCCTACTAGTTCTACAACCAGTGGTTTTCCTTGAAAAACCATAGAAAGAAGCAGTTCATTAGTACCTACATTGTCACCCTGTTTAA
Source organism: Otolemur garnettii (assembly GCF_000181295.1). Classification (NCBI taxonomy): domain Eukaryota; kingdom Metazoa; phylum Chordata; class Mammalia; order Primates; family Galagidae; genus Otolemur; species Otolemur garnettii. The sequence goes on from NW_003852517.1 coordinate 867,626, forward strand.
CTGTTGGTTTTGTGGTAAAGGTGACAAAATTTGTTCTTGAGAATTTTCTCTTTAAATAGAATTAGGAGACTAAAGCCAGGTATTGTGAATAGACAGTCGCCATGAGTGGGAACTGTTTTCATACTATAGAGAAGATGAAGGCACACGTATGTATTAGGGAAATAAAAAGTAGTGTCTTGTCTGAAGGCAAAAGGTATTCAAAAATACCACCAACTTGTCATGTTATTAGATGGTAGTTCTACAAAAGTGAATATTTATTAACTCATGACATTAAAATGTATTTTATATTTTTATTTTACTTTCTTATCATTATTCAGGTAATATATAAATATACTCTAGCACAAAAAATAAAATCAAATACTACTGAAATTTATAGTATATTAGAGTCAACTGTGAAAGTGCTTTCATTCCTCCATTCCCAAAGATGTTACTCTCTTCCTAAGAGATCACTGTTATTAATTTAAATATGCCCCCAGACTTTTTTTTCTATTAATTTATTTTTACACATACATTATTCACATATACATCTACAAACAGTTTTTTTAAAAAAAAACCTAAATGAGATCATGGAATATATAACGTTTTAGAAATTCTTTTTCCACTTAATATGTTATATGTTTTCCACGTTCTTGTTCGGTTTATTATAGACATTTTAAGTATTTTGATAGTCACTGGGATTTTCTCCCCACCCTTTCCTCCTGGATTGTTCTAATTGGTTATTATTAGCATATAGAAATGCTTTTAAAAAAATATGACTCATGTAGCTAACCTCTTTTATTCTGTTGTAGACCAGTGTTTATCAAAGAGTGACCATTGTAGCCACTTGTATCAAGATTCACTAGTCATTAAAAATGAAGATCCTTGAACACAGTTTCTGATTTACTAAATCAGAATCTCTGGGGTATGTGACAGTGGGCATTTTATCTTATCTCACTGTATATATTCTAATGTACAACTGTACATTGCTATATCTCTATTCACATATACATCTATAAATAGTTTTTTAAAAAAACTAGTTTTTTAAAAGCCATCACCTCATTCTTAATGCCTATTGCAGTATTTATTCATGTTGATATATCACAAATTACCCAATGATTTGACTCATTTTTTTGTTACAGCAATTGTTGCAAGGAGGATATTTTTATATATTTCAGTTTACATATGTATTTATAAAATACGTACCAAGACAGAATAGCTATGAACATTTTTTGCACTTAAATAAGTATATTCTCAGCCAAAGTACATCAATTTATGGTCCCATAAATAGCAGGGTAAACCTAGTTTCCTCTCCAATATTGTTTAGTAGAACTTTTTAATGTTTTGGCCAGTTTGATAACTGAACAAGTAGCTCATTTAAAAGTTTTATAAATTCCTAGATGAAGTGGTTCATCTTTTCATAATCAATTGCCTATATGTACTTTTGTAACTATTATTGCATCATTTTTCAAATGTTTAGTTACTTTTTGACTTTTGTAGGTTTTTTTGGAACTCTTTGATATCTTTTGTTCTATATCCGTCTTTTTTTAACTTTGTAATGTCATTTATAAAAAGATTTTTGTTATCAAAATCTAACTTGCCTTTTTCTGTATTTTTTTGGAAGTTGTATCTTGTCTAAAAAAGTGTCTTTGCATATCCCCTTCTTTCTTTTGATGTAGAATGTAGAAAAAAATTTCAAAATTCTTAATTGTTTTATAGTTTTTTTAAGTAACCTGTAATTTTTATTCGATGATGTGAGGTAAAAAGCTATTTTTTTCCCAAAAGGATAACCAGTTATCCAAATAATATTGAATTATCTGTCCTTTTGCATAATATGAGGGCACTTTTATCCTAAAATAAATCACTATATATTAGGTTTATTTTTGAATTTTTTTATTGCTGTTTTTCTCTTCTTAAGCCAACATCACACTGTTTCAGTTACTTTTGCTTTATAATATTGTTTGATATTCAGTGGAACAAATTCCCACATCTCTGTTTTTCCTTTCCAAAATTTACTTGGCTTCCCCTGCCCTCATCTACTTTAGAGTTGCTTTCCTAGGTGCCATACAGATCCTAGTGAATTTACGTATTACTTTAGTAAGAATTGACAACTTCATAATAATGTCATTTCTCCCCATCTAGACATCAGGGACGTCTCTATTTTGGTGTATTTTCATATATTGAAATAAAGTATTTTTTATATGTTTTCCACATTCTTGTTCAGTTTATTATAGGCATTTTAAGTATTTTGATTATCACTGGAATTTTCTTCCCACCCTTTCCTCATGGATTTTTCTAATTGGTTATTATTAGCATATAGAAATGCTTTTTTAAAAAAATATATAAGAATCATATAGCTAGCCTCTTAACAAATAACTGATTCATTCTAGTAGTTTTTCAATTTATTTTCTTGCATTTTCTAGTAATATGTATTTGCTGCAAGTGACAGTTGTCTTCTTTATCCTTTGTTTATTATGATTTCTGTTTTAGGGGTTTTTTTTTCACCTTGATTAGGAACTCTAGCAAAGGGGAATATAGAAAGGAGGGGGCTATACCATTCAGTTGATATCCAGCATGAAATAATTAACACTGGTATAGAATTTTTTGTATTAAAATTTCTGACCACACTGTGTGTTCTATGAATAATGTATTTTTTTAAGCAATGTGTTGGAAGAATTATAAAGTATTGTAAAAATTATTTCCCAAACCAATGGTAATATTCTAGGAACATTTTCAGTAAAACACATCAAATGTTTTAAGTACAGTTGGATTTCTAATATGGTAAAATCTGAATATAAATGTCAATATTTTAAAATGCTTTGTGTTTTAGGCTAAAGTAGCATTTAATCTTAGAAGTCATGACCAGAAGATTTCTTGAAATAGAAAATTACTTAACTCTACCAAGTATGGTAACAGGAATTTCAGTCAAGGAGAAATATAAGGAATGAGGTTTTTGAAGTTATTTTTATAGTACTGACATAGCGTATTAAGAAAAGCTTTTTATTCTTTTGAACTATCATTAGGTTTTTCTCCTTATCTACATTGGCCTAAGTAGTCAGTCAACTTTTAATATTTAACAACCCTGGAATTGTGTTAAGAATAGTATTTCAGGTGTAAGAATACACGGAACAATTTTCATGATTTAAGACATCTGTTTTGTATATATACATATAAATATGTTTTATATATACATGTAAAAATTTGTGTGTGTAAATTTTCTGTGTGAGGAAATGGAATATATGCATAAGGTACTTCTGTGATTGAAACAGAATGTGAAAAGTTTACTGACACGTTTTTAGATTCACATAGCAACTAACCTCAAGAAACTACCACTTGTAGTGTTTTGGTGTAGTACTGATGTATTTTTCCAATTATCTGAAAAGGCTATTGAAATAACCCTTTCTTTTGTAACTGATGTATCTGTGTGAAACTGTCTTTATTTAGATACTTCAACTAAACATATGGCAACAGATTAAATGCTGTAGCAGACATAAAAATCAGACTTCTTTTTTTTTTTTTTTCTTGGGCTGGTTTTGAACCCACCACCTCTGGCATATCGGGCCAGTGCCCTATTCCTTTGAGCCACAGGCTCTGCCCAAAAAAATCAGACTTCTTCTTTGGATCCAAATATTAAAAACATTGTAATAATAGAAGAAAAAAATACTACTCTTCTTAACCTTTATTTTGGAAAACATACTTTTAAAAAATATATATATTTATATTAACATATTACTTTTTAAAAATGAATTATATCTCTAAAATCTTAGTTAAAATATGTAATATGATAAATGCAGATAAAATATATAATAGATAAATGTACATTTGGTTCCACAATGTAAAAATTTGTAGAAGGGTCCTGAGGCCAAAAATGTAGAAGCCTCTGCTGTAGACTATAAGCAGTGTGAGGGCAGGGATCATGTCACCATTGTTAGTGTCATATTCTTAGTGTACAACACAGTGCTTGGCACATAGAAGGTACATGATAAACACATTTTTAAGTTGACAAAAAACTATATGTGTTTATGGTATATAGTATGATGTTTTGATATATGTATGCATTGTGGAATAATTAAATCAAGCTATTTAACTGATTAAGTATGCTGATAAAGAATTTTTAATAAAGGAAAACAGTCAAGCCCTATTTTTTTCAGTCTGTGGTCTGTGAAAATTTCTGCATTGTTCATTCTGTAATGTCTATATCAGCGGTATGATATTTCAATATATTTAATTTCAGTGTACCTAAAACCTAATATATCAGTGTATCAGATTCCAGATATCAATACATAATAAATGAAAAAGAACAAAGAGACACTACAAATATATTCCAAAATGAAAATATTAACGGTGAGTGATTATACTAACTTCTCTGTGAATATTACTTTTTTGTAATATTTTTCTGTAGTTTCCAGTTTTTCTATAGTGCTTTTTTCCCTCTTTGATGCTGAAACCCACCAATAATAAAAAGTCACCTTTGGTATAAGAGTATTAAAAATCTGTTTAAAAATTAGGACCAGGTATGGTGGCTCGTGCCTTTAATCCCAGCACTCTGTGATGCTGAGGCTGGTGGATTGCTTGATCTCAGGAGTTCAAGAGTAGCCTGAGCAAGAGTTAGCCTCCTCTCTACTAAAAATAGAATAAAAAATAGAAAAAAAAAGTGGCAGGCACCTGTATCTCAGCTATTTAGGAGGCTAAGGAGAAAACATTACTCAAGTCCAAGAGTTTGAGGTTCCTGGGGGCTTCAGTGACACCAGGGCACTCCACCCAGAGTGACAGACTCTTCCTAGTCCAGAATAATTGGACTAGAATAAGTTGGTCATACTGATTATATACTGCTTCAGCAGAAATTTCTGTCTGAAAAAAACTGAGTTTTTTCCTAGTAATTCACTATTAATATATTGCATTCTTTAGTGAATGTTCATAACAGCATGTCAGGGGAGGTCAGCAGAAGAAGAGTGTTTCTACATATTTTTTTCAGTGGATACAACATTCAAAACAATATTATAAGGAGATATTTTCTAAAGTCTCTCTGTGATTTTGATTGCTATTTACGCTATCGCCACCTGCAGAAAATCACTTTTATTAATTTATTTGTCTGGATACTATTTATTTAAGTATAGACAAGAAAATACACATTCATGCATTTATATTTTTCCTTTTTCTTACATAAAACACAATGTATTCATATGTACTCTTATATATATTGCCATTTCCTCCCAAAATATACTAGAGACATTTTATTGACATTCAGAAAGCATTCTTATTCTATCTTGTGGTCTACATACTAATCTGATGAGTGTATATTACATAGTTTGCATTGACAAAAATTTTGAAGCAGTGATACTGTAATGACTAACCTTGTAGATTTGGTGTTTTGTATCTATGTAGGTATAATCTGTAGGGTAATTTTTAAATTTGATCTGGCTACATCAAACAGTAAATTTACTTAAGGTTTTGATAGATATTGCCCAATTATCCTCTATTGTATTAAAGAGTATAATACTTATTGTAATAGTACCATATACTAAGTATTATATTATTTTTCACTCCTACCAGTAATGTGTGAAAAATGCCTGTTTCTCTACAGCCTCACTAATAGTACAAATGTATTTCACTTGATTATTACTAATCCAATAAGAAAGCCATATACATGAATTGTAATTTTGCAACCTTATTATTACTGTGGTTCAGCATGTTTTCAAGCATTTAAAAGGCCACTTTTTTTTCTATAAACCCTCTTTTTTTGTCTTTATACACATACTTATCACACAAATTATGAGGAACTTTTAAACATAAGCAGATGTGAAAATTTTTTATTTTTATTTCATCATGAATGGTGTGTACATTGTTCTTTGGTATCCAAATTTTTGGTAAAGACAAGTTAATAAGATGAATCATAAGTCCTCGTTGATTTATAAGAAGATAAATAAATGCAAAATTGTTACAGTTGGAGTCCTGATGATACCAAACTTCATGGCTTTAAAAAAACTAAAGTTTAAGAGTTATAGCTGTGTTCTGGGTATCTCAGTTTCAGTTACTATTTTGGCTATATTTCATTTAAACCTTTCTTGAACCTGTTTACCCTTCTACTTTTTATAGTTTCATGTATTTCTTTTAAACACTTGTCTTTCCAACCTGTGACTGCCATCCCCCAATAATACTTTATAGGTGGGCTGCTTGTGTTAATAATCATTATTAGTCTGGTTTTCTCCCAGGATCTGACTATTTTAATATGTTTCCAGACACTACCAGTTGTTATGATGTTTTGGGTTCAGGGAAGGGAGGGAGGAAGACGATAGAAGAGTTAATATTTTTTCTTCCAAGCAGAGCAAAGTGTGTGACTGAGTACACATCTCATGTAAATAAGTACTGAATGTTTTCTAGCATAGTTTTGCTCTTGAGTAGCAAAAAGGTTTTCATGTTGCCTTTAGTTAATAAGTAATAGCAATTTTGAGATAGTAGTAAAAGAATTGTAGGGCCTTATTCTTGTCAGAAGATGAAAAAATGTTTGCAATGAACTAAGCTTGGATAAAATAATTTATAAATAAATTTTAGTTGAGGAGGAACTTTCAAAGCAAAATATTAAACTTTAAATATCTAAAAATATTTGTCAAAATTATAAAGTCCATTTAAATGAGATATAGATGAAACATTTGAAGTATAAAGATTGCTCTCTTTATAATCTTTATTAATGTTCTTGCTAGTCATTCTTATAAATAAGGAAAAGATAAACCTACTATAAGTTTCAATAGGGATTAATAAATTAGTATATGCTGCATCCTAGAGCAGTACCTAGAGCAGTACTACTGTGTGTGTGCTTTTATTGTTATTTAAAAAGGAGCTATGCAGTTGTTAGTAAAAGTATTAAAGACTCCAAGCAGTGAAACATTTCAGTAGAAAAATAAAACCAATACTCTTTTGATTCATTTAAACTCAGAATGTATTTCTTTTGGATATTATTGATACTTTTATTATAAGCTTAGTAGAGATTGAGATGAAATTAAAATCTATCAAGTTTACACTTTTCATTCATACTAGCATTTTCTTTTTTCTCTGTCCTTCATTTATCAAACAAGTATTTCTTGAGTGCTTAGTATGTGCCAGTACTGAGAATACATAGTAAAAAAATGAAAAAATTTCTTATCTTTATGGGCACACATTTTAGTAATGCAAAGACAAACGCCTATGATAACAATGTTCTTCCATTTTTAAAAACAGTTTTATGAAGTATGATGGGCAGTTATTAAAATATGAATTTCATACTTTCTACTTACTCAACCACACATGCATACATATGTGCCCAGGAAACATCACCATAATCAAATAATGCACATATTCATCATTTTCAACAGTCGTAGTGCCTCTTTGTAATCTTTCCCTCTGGTCCTTCCCCAGATTCCCTTCCATGTACCCGGGAAACCAACTACAGGTCTGCTTTCTGTCTATATATATCGGTTTACAAGTACTCAAATTTTATACAAATAAAGTATGATCTCATTTTTAGTCTTTTTTCAGTTTACATGATTTTGACATTCATTCACGTTGTGTTGATCAGTAATAGTTTATTCCTTATAGGTAAGTATACCTTCCAGATATAATACTGTATTTTATTTATATACTACATTTACTTGTTAATGGACATTTTTCCCTGTTCCATGTTTGGGACTATCACAAATAACACTGCTATGAACATTTATGTACAGGTCTTTGTGTATATACATGTTAAATGCTTTCATTTCTCAGGAATGGAATGGCCTGATCATATGCTGAGTGTATGTTTTAACTTTTTAAAAAAACGCCGAACTATCATCCTAAGTTGTTGTACCATTTATGCTCCCACTATTAATGCATGAGTTGCTGCACACCATTATCAACACTTAGGTCAAGCTATTAAAAAATTATAGATATTCGAATAGGTGTGCAATTGTATTTCTTTTTGGTTTAATTTGTTTACATTTTTAAATATTTAGTGAGATGTCTGTTCAAAGATTTGCTCATTTTGTATTGGATTCTTATTGTTGAGTTTTTGACATAAATATTTGGATACAAATTCATTGTCAGATATATGCTTTATAAATATTTTCTTGTATTCTCTTGCTTTTCATTCTTCTTAATAATGACTTTTGAAAAGCAGAAGTTCTTAATTTTGATGAAGTCTAGTTTATATGGTAACAGTGTAATGCCATGCTTTCTATCTGGAATGATGGTGTGGAGAAGCTGTTTTTATTAGTTTTTACTTTATATAATCAAGTCAATAATTGTTAATATATTTTATGATGTATCATTTTATTTTTTCTGTGTAAGGTTCCTTGCCAATTAGAAAATTTAAAAGCACTAATTCAAAGGCACTACTGTTTCCCTTGATCAGTAGAGTTCTTTCATTAAGTACTATCCTCAGGACACCTCAATAGTATAGGAAATGCTTATCTCACTGGAGAAATGTAGAAATTAGAAAAGTTTTGCCTTTCCAGTAGTATTTTGTGGGCCCTGACATGGAAGTAGGCATTATCTCTTTCTATGCTTTATTCATCTTTGTATCAAACATAGTAATTAGTACGGAGTAGATATTTAACAAAAATTTTTAAGTAGTACATAAGTATGTGGTACGTGAAGAAAAATATTTTAGTCATGTTGTTTACTCTTGTTGGATCACATGGGCTCTAACAGTCTTGTTATATAAGTAAGGTGATTGAGATTTAGTCATTGTGACTTGCTGTAAGTTGTAGAAATTTAAAAAAAAAAAAGATTGTAGAAATAATCCAGGAAAAGTTATTATGTATGATACTACATGTTAATACTTACCATGTATGTGTAAGCCAGAACTGATCTGGGATGTGGAGTGATGGTTTCTAGGCAAGAAAGTTTCAAAGTTAAATTGTATTTCAGTGTCATTATTGGTAGGGAAATATTTGCAAGTATCAGAAATATTTGCAGCATCAGTATATTAGTTACGTGATTTTTCAGAAATGAGTTGAAATCTTAGGTCCTCAATTTTTATTGCTGTTTCTTATTTGTAGGTGGATTGCCTGTGAATGGGAGAATTAGGACTGTCTTAAGAAAAAAATTAAAGACAACTAAGTTATGCAGTATTTTCCTTTTTTGCAGATTAAGTGATCATTAAGAGCTGGCTTCATTTTAGTCACCAATACTCAATACCAAAAGAGAAATACATGATTGAAAGAAAAGGATTAAATGTTTGCCTCTTGAGACTGTTTTGAGCAGTTCAGAGAGGCACACATCTAATTTATATCTTTGATAAGACTAATCTTTCTTCCTTTTGCATCCTTAGCATTGAGTTATAGAAACTGACTTGTTATAAAAATTATATACACACTATTTGTACTTAATTATGTGTATATTTGTTTCTCCTAATTTTCTTAATTATAAGCTCTTTAGAAGTGGAAACTATGGCTGCTACTTTCTTTGTAATCTTTCTTGATATCTAATAAACTGCTTTATACAGAGGTTGTTCAGTATTTGCTGACTTGTGGTGGTAGTGAAATTCGTTGTTTTTAAAAATCAGTTTCTCCAGCAAGAGAAGCTAGTATCAGAAATTTCAGAGGGGGGATGGTTGGTAGGTACTGAAGACAATTTCATTTCATCCTATTGTTACCGGATTTTTGATACTGAATTTCCAGGCTCTTGGTCTCGGCAGTTCAAAGAATGAAGCGACGGACCACAGGATAGGTTTTATTCAACAGGTATAAGTATTACAGCTCTTATAACAAGCCAAACCTTCTTGTAGAGTAGAATTAGTAGTAAGATAGGTTTTATAATATGAGTGTTACAGTTCTTATAGAGGAGCAAACCTCCTTGCAAGTGTTTACAGCTTTTACAAAGGGGCGAACCCCCTTGTGAGTGTTTACAGCTCCTACAAAGGGGGCAAATCTCATAGAGCAGGATACAGGTGTTACAGAGGCAAACCTCTTTGCTCTTCTCCTGAGATCTGCCCAAGTCTGTGCTCAGGGTCTCTGGCTTATATAGGGGCAGTTGTCCAATGAGTTTTTGGGTCTTGAAAATAGACTAATCGTGAATAGGTTTTGAAAACAGACCAATTAGGGATGCACTGGAGGAATCGCCAGAAGTCCACGTGAGGAGACAGCACCGGGCCAGTGTCTTTCCCTGCACGTGTTCAGTTCTTTTGGCTACTGGAGCCTTTGGTGGGGGAGGGAAGCTCCCATCCACTTGCTCCAACCTGCCGGTTCCTCTGCCGGCTGCTGCCACCAAGACAGAGGTGGCAGGTCCCCAAGCCCTACTCGGCTGAGCTGGCTGGGGCACCACTTTTCCAGTATCACTATGCCTGTGTAACACTTAGGAAATTAGTTTTAAACAGCTTGGAAATTTCATAGCTCATCATTGTTTTTGAACAAAGTGATGCAGCTTTTGGAAAAGGTACCAGTTTATAGTGTCATTTACGAAGTATTATCACTGTCAATAATAAATAGAAATGAACTTTCTGTTTTTTAAAATTACCACCAAAAATATTTTCGAAGCACTTTAAACCATAAGTATGCATTGATGGTTCAGTGCTACTTGGGAACCCATGCAAAAAGGTATTTTCCTAACCATTAATTTATTAATACTTACATTGTATTTTTTGGCTTGATTTTCAAAGAATTGGATTTAGACTATTCATACTTGAAAACAATCAGACCATTAAATGTTGAGTAGTTTGAGATTTATGTTAAGTTCACACTACCACAGCGAACTAGTAAGTCTTAGTTATAAGACTTAGACTCATGACTCTTGATTAACTCATAAGTAGAAGAACTAACTATTGAAGTTAAAAACAGTAAGCTAAGTACAATGAAATTTTTCCTGTATTTCAGAGGATCTATTAACCTTCTTTCTTAAAAGTATTCATTATTTCTTTATTAGGAGGAATTCGTTTTTAAATATAGAGAAATCTGGCCAGAAAGCTGAATTATTTTCCAGGTTCAGAACAAAGCAACTAAATTATTTTCAAATAATGTACTTATTTTTCAATTAAATTTTACACAGACATTACCAGTCTAATTTTACTTTGAATTTGGCCATTTAACCTGATTTTAGTCTAGACTAATTGTTTTGTTGAAGTTCTTTGAACATGTTAAAAATTAAAAATTGGTAAAGACAACATGGACTTATGAGAGAATAATGTAAATACCTTAATTAAGATAAATGTTACTGATATGTCTAAACGTACAATGTTCACTCTTTAATTTAGTAAACCATAGTAAATGTTGCTAGGTAATTTTTTTTTTTTTTAAGATTCTGCCTTTGAAGTATATGCTGTTATAGAATCCTTGTCTAAATTAAAGCTGACCTAAATGGAGAGTTGCCTTGGGCAGCTACCTTCATACTGTGATGCAAACAAAGCCTCTTTGTTTACAAAGAGACCTCTTTGCTACTATAGTGCCTGACGTGCCTCCCCTAGAGATTAATAATATCTGTTACTACTTTTTTACCTGAAAATACCAATGGAGAGACTATCCCAGGCTGTTGATTATTATCAACTTTACTTACATATTGGCACCATAATCTTACATCCTAGAAATTTCAGGTTGGTCCTGATTTCACATATTTATGTCCTTCACCAACCCCAATTCTGAGCTCCCAAAGAAACATGCTGCTATATTAACTCTTTTTCATAGTGATTCCACAGAAAGTTTGACCTTTTTTTTAGATGTTTATCTCAAATCACCAGCCTTCGCTAGTGTTTAAAGCTTTCTTAGACACTTTCCTTGTGTTCCAGAATTGTCTCAGAGCAGATTTACTGAGTACTTAACACACCTTTGAATTTTTTATAAAGACAGGGTCTTACTTTCTTACCCCGGTAGAGTGCTGTGGTGTCACAGTTCAGAGCAACCTCAAACACTTGGATTCAAACAATCCTCTTGCCTCTGCCTCCTAAGTAGGTGTAACTACAGGCACTTGTTACAACACTCAGCTATTTTTTTTGTAAAGATGGGGTCTCCCTCTTGTTCAGGCTGGTCTCCCTTGGACTCCAGAGCTCAGGCAATCCACATGCCTTGGCCTCTCAGAGTATTGGGATTATAGGTGTGAGCCACCGTGCTCAACCTTGATTGTTTTTGAATCTATTCAGATATCTTCAATAAAATGAATTAAGAATTAATATTTTAATTAAAATTTTATTTTAGGAACATTTTAAATTTGATATTCATTGGTTTAAAAAATATAGACTTTAATAAAATACAGGCTATAATTATAAAGCTACAAATTAGAAATGTTAGAAATACTAAATTAAATTCCAGATGCATTTTGCTTTAGAAAGCTTTAAAATGGCAAAAATTAAGACATTAAAAAAATAATTGAATAGACACAAAAAACGTTCAAAAGCGTTTATTTTGGGGTAAAGCAGTCATAACCACAGTTTATCCATCAGTGAATTGACGTTAGTCATTTGAGCTAGAGCCACTAAATTATTCCATTTGCTTATATAAGTCTGGGAATCTTTCACCCAATTTGCCTTGATAACCTGTCAGATGACTTTCCTCTTTCTAGATATTGTACTAGACACAGTTACAAATTTCCTCTTTCTAGATTTATAGTAGACACAGTTACCTCTCTTTCCCCAGAATAATGTTTTCACCACTGTTTAAATTTTATTAGGACATAATTCAATATTTATTTCCATTCCTTGGTATATTCTCAAATCAAGATCTTTAGTCAACAGATAAATTACAAATAAAACCAGAGTACAATACTGCTACACATTCATTAGATTTGCTAAACTTAAGAAGACTGAACTAAGTGTTGATGTTATAATTGATGATGTTTAATTTATCTTTATGCCTACTTTCGTATTTATTTACTTTATATAAAAAGAATTTATACTTCAATTTAGTTTTCATTTTTGTTTAGATTTATTTTTGGTTATTTTCTATCTTAGAAAACATGTTCAAAATAGTACATATAATTCAAGTCCAAACCTAAAATTGATCATAAGGAATATTTCTTACCCCCTACTTTCACTACAGTTCTTATACAGTATATGGATTTATAATGAGTATGTTTTGGGCTTATAAGAACTGATTCATGTTTATAGATTTAAAGCCCTTTACAACTGAATAATCCTGTCCTTGATAGTAGTTTCCATAATGAACAAACTGGAATTAAGTAATCCACTGTACTTTTTTTTTTTTTTAATGAGAAATATGATACTAGGGTTTACCCAACTTGCTAAGAAAAAGAATTCTCAGACCAGCACATAATAAATCTGAGTCATTGACCTGGAATTTGAAAACAGCATTTGAGGTCTCATAGCCCAACCTTTCATTCAAGGTGGTCATCCAGCTTTCAACTTAAAATCCTGGGATCAATAATTTCACTACTTCACAAGACATTATATCCTGTAGGTAAAGTTGCTAAAAAATTAGAAATCTGGTTCCTTTCAATTTATTTAATTAACCTTTATTATAATCTCTGTAATTCTTAAAATTCTCTTGCACATTTTAAACTACAATTATTAATAACTATTTTTTTTAATTCAGGTGCTTTTTAGACATACCTTAAATGCTTACAGCAGTCTTTTGGAATTGTTTGATAGCCTTTAAAATATTTAAAATTCTTTGACTTGCTCTGACTACTTTTTAAAACCAACTTGAGTGCTTTAAGTATTTTTAATCATTTCTTATATAAGGTAGTTCAAGTCCTTTCCCTTTCCCTGGGCCCTCTCCTCTATCAAACTGTAAATATTCCTTATAAAATATATTGTCTGAACAAAATAGAATGCTTCAGGATGATAAGTGCCAAATGAATTTAGATTATAACTTCTTTTCTAATCCTCCTACTTAAGTTAAAATAATCACCTTTCATTCTGGAGTATGTGTGTGTGTGTGTGTGTTTTACAGTCAGCTACACTCTTCATATCCAGTTCTTTCAGACCCCTATCAGTCCAAACACCTTTCAGTTACATTTATTTTGTTAACTTAATTGTTTCTTTCCATTAAATTTAACCTTTATTTTATTTTTTCACTATTCTGACCTATTGCCAAATTTTTGCTTAAGTCATACAATCGAGATTCAGAAAGTTTGATTCTTTAGGGCCCTTGGAAACAGGAAACCAAAGTGAATGACAGTCAAAGTAAAAGGGAGGTGGCAAGACTTAATTTAGTTATCAAAATCAATTATTATAATACCCTTTTATCTATATTAAGGATAGTCTGCTGCTACATTTATCCCTGTTCCACATCAGCTTTCTTTTCTTTCTTTTTTTTTTTTTTACATATTTGAGGGTTTTTATTTTTTTACTTTATATGCTTTATTACTGTGTTTTTTTTTATTACTATCAAAGTAATGGTCATATATTTTCTAATTTTAAAATTTATTTCTCATGAAATAATTACAGCTAGTAGGAGAAAGAAACTAAAATAGGGTATAGGAAAGATCAGTTTTGGAAAACAGAATTAGAGAAAGAATGAACTTAAATCTCTAGTAATCTTGAAAGTAAGAGTGAGTATAAGGGTGTGGAATAAAAGTAGAGTGGAGAGAAATATTAAATGTATATGGAGCAATAAAGGTTTTCAATCTGATGGTGTAGGATATGATATACTAATGATGCAGTTAGAGTTTCAAACAAAAATTGTCTCAGGGTGTTAGTCTAGCACCATACCCACCTCGTTCCCGGTGATTAGGTGCTGCCACTTCGCCTCTGTTACCGCAAGATGTCATTTTCTCCATTTACTTGAGAGATTCTAGTTCAGGGACAGCCATAATTAATTATTCGCTGCAGAGAATAACCACCACTAAGCTCCTTAAGGATGCCAGAACTCCCTCATGAATGCATTTCATAGAGTCTAGATAAAGGGAATGTTGTGGACCCTCTGGAGGACAAAGTTAAAATGATCTTACATGAGATAAATCAGCCTTAGTATTTAAGTATATGGATGCTTACTTTCCGCTACCATAACCAGGGAAGTTCTAGAATTTCACCTTCGTTTATTGTAGTATTGCTTTGGGCTTAGATTTTAACCTGTTAGAATCACTACCAGGCACTCTATAGAACTAATATGTTGAATTCAGAATCTCAACTTAGTACATCTGTGCAAACACTTTAAGTTAACAATATTCCTTCCACCTTGATCCCAAACCCTTAGGATCCCTTTTCATGGACATTCTTAAGGTTTCTGTCTTTATGAATTGACACTATTTCACAATTTGGGGGTCACATTTTCCAGACAGTTAAATAACTTCTTTTAAGAAACCTCATCTCAGTTATATACAGCTGAAAGAAAATGAGTGGTTCTTATACCATGCTGCCTAGAAATCTCAAGTAAATTTATCATTTCATTATATACATTTTTTTCCACATTACCATACTCAACAGTATTGCTAAACTTTCTTCTGCTCCAAAACTTTCTTTCTTCAGCTCTAATATTCTCCCAACTTTTCTTTAAACCCTTGAAGGCCATCAGACTTCTATTCCCTATCTTGTTAAGACTCTTCCATTATCTTCCTGAACCTAGAGCTGCTGCCACATGTTTTGGGTTTTGTTACAGTAGCACCTTGCTTCCAGGTATAAAGATATGTTGGTTTTCAGTTATTGCATGACAAACCACCTAAACTTAGTGGCTTAAGCAAACAATAGCAACTTTAGTATTACTTCTCGTGATTCTGGCGTTGGCAGGGAGCCATGAGGTGGTTCTTGATTTCTCAAAGCTATAGTCAATTAGTGGCTGGGGCTCCAGTCATCTGAAGGCTCATTCACTTGTCTGGTTCCTGGGTTGGCAAAATTCAAACAATTGGGAGCTTTATGCTCCTGCTCCCTGAGGATCTTTCTTTGAGGTACCTTGACATAACCCCCATGGTGGCTTCAGATGGCCAGATTTCTTACATGGTAAGCAGTTCATGATTCTCAAAGTGAATGTTCCGAGAGAGAAAGGCAGGTGAAAGGAGTATTACCATAGTGTCACTTTCATCATATTCTAACAGTTGAAGCAACCACAAAAGCCCACTCAGGTGGAGGAAGGGTGACAAAGACTACACTCTTACTGGGAGAATGGCAATGTTTTGGAAAAGCCATGTGACTGGGAATGCTGTAGCTATTTTTGAAACTACAATATTTCCTATATGTGTTCTCTTCTATCCAGAACATTTTAAAGAAAACTAAAAGGCAAGGTAATTAGAAATATAGGTAAGTAAATCTTTGTAAGGCTTGTAATATCACTTTACAACCCATTTATATTATATTTGTATTATATTGTATTATATTGGAGAGTTACATCTGGTGACTGAGAGACTGAAAACAAAGATTATTATTATTTTTTTTTATTTTGGCAACATTAGGATTTATCAGAATGTACCTTAATCAGGTGCTGGGGCTTGCCCATGGTGCTCTTAATGTACAAAGCCAGGACATTCTACCAGTTCTTGAGCAGTGACACCATGAAGTTAACAGCCAGGAAGATGCTGTAAACCAGCTTATCATCAGACACCTTCACATGGCCAACGGCCACAGAAAGACTCTGGAACTTGATTGTAGACTCCACCTCATCATCTTGCCACCGTGTTTTCATTGTGTGTCAGCAGTGAGGAAAACTTGCCAGCTTTATTAAGTCCTGGGACAAGGATTCATGGGATCTACTTGATAAGAGACTCTGAGGCCAAAAAGAAATCAGACTTCTTGGCCAGGTTCTTGATCAGCTTCTTATTTTTGTTGAGTTTCTTTAGCACCTCAGTGTCTGTGTGGGTTATGTCCACAGCCTTGGCCTTGTCACAGTGCTGCTGGTCTCCAAGGATACACACAGAAAACTTGAGGTGGGGGTTGGACTTAAGCCTGAGTCCAGAGACTTGGAGCCAGAGAAGCATTTATCCTTCTGAGCATCATAGTTTGTCAAGCTGATGGGCAGTTCCGCCCTTTCCAAAAACCTCCCACACTTGCACTGGCTCCTGATCAGCACACCCCACACAGGATGTTGCAAGAGACCTTGCTATTCATGGTTCCTCATGCCGTGATAACCAGAAAAGAGGATGAAGACAAAAATTTTAATGCTGATGGAAAGAAATTAAGTAGGGAAGGCTGTTTGAGGATTCTATTTTAAAGTGGTTATTTCATTAATGAATATTTTTACATCAGTGATTTTCCCCCGTTTTTATGCAGTCTCATCACAGCAGTTCTTTGGATAAATACTGTTTTGAGAAAGAGGATTTCCTGATTTTTATACATGGATAGAAGGGATCTATAAAGAAAGTAGACAATTCAAACCAAGAAACCACTTTCCCATGGAAGAGATGGAATGAATAAGAGCTGGAATTACTACCAAATCTGAAAGAAAAGGTCAAATAAGAATTACTACTTTTGAAACAAACTGGAAAACTTAAGTATTAAAAAAATGCAAAAAGTAGTATGTCAGAATCAGTTATGTTTGACATCAAATGTTACTGAAACTTTAAAATTAAGATTTGAAAATTAGCCAACTGTCATAGTTACAAGGACCAGTTTTTGTCATTTGTCATTTTTTTTGTTTGTTTTTGAGACAGAGTCTTACTCTGTCGCCTTGGCTAGAGTGCCGTGGTGTCATCATAGCTCACAATATAGCTCATAGCAACCTCAAATTCCTGGGCTCCAGCAGTCCTCTTACTCAGCCTTCCTAGTAGCTGGGACTGTAGGCACTAGCTACAACGCCCAGCCTGGCTTGTTTTTCTATTTTTAGTAGAGGGGTTTCACTCTAGCTCAGGCTTGTCTTGAACTCCGGAGCTCAAATGATCCTCTTGCCATGGCTTTCCAGAGTGCTAGGATTACTGGTCTAAGCCACTAAGCCCAGGTCATTTGTCGTTTTTTAAAAGTCTGATTACCAAGATGTCTTATTAATTATATAAAATTTAAATATTTAATTTACATTAAATACTATTACATCAGCTAAATATTTAGAAACCATCTCCCATGTGGAATCTTGCTTTATTTCTCTCAGCTATAGACGATCATGTCCTGCCTTGGGGTTTGACTTCAAAGGTGTTTCATTTCCCCATGTTCCACCATCAGCAAATACCGTCACTGAAATATAAGCATATAACCTAGTACCAAAAACTGGGTGGCTTAACACAACCAAAATTTTTTCTCTCAGCTCTGGAGGTAGAAGTTCCAAATCAAGGTGTCAGCAAGATGTCTGGAGGCCCTAAGGGAGAATCTTTACCGTGCCTCCCTCTAGCTTCTAGTAGATGCTGGAAATCTTGGGAATTCCTTGGCTTGTAATCTTGATATGATGTTCCTCTCTGTAACCAAATTTCCTAATAAGAGTAACACTATTTATTGGATGGGACCTACCTTAACCCCACAAGACCTCATTTTAACTTGATTATATTGGCAAAGACTCTATTTTCAAATCAAGTCGCATTCAAAAGTAGTGGGAAACACGGTTTCCCATGTCTTTTGGGAAAACACGGTTCAATCTGTAACACCATATAACTCAAACACTGTACTTATCACAAAATCATATTTAAATTACAGGACATTTCATGCTTGTTTCATCTTTTATTGCCAATTTTTTCACTATTAAAACAGACTTAACTTTAATCAGAATGCGGAGAATTCTTCCAAAGCATTCATTTTACTGTCCACTTTATGGTCCTTTGCCAGTAAAGTTCTTCAATCAAAAGAAGTTACTCACTTAATGGGTAAATAGTAATTTTTACTACTTAAAGAATGAGATGGGTTTCTTCAAAATAGCTTCCTGAAAAGAACCAAACTAATGTAGAAATGGACAGAATCTTTGAAGGAAATGTAAGGAGGTTGCAACTGTCCACACTTCCTGCTTATGATGAAGAATCGACTGACTAGCCATTGGCAGAGAGCAGAGGAAGTTTTTTTAAGTTCAGATTTTTCCAGAGGGCCAACTTGGATTCATCGCACTTGATTGTGAAATTAAAAAGCCTTCACAGATAAGCAACTTGGCTACTTTCATTGAACATCACTACCAACTTATTAGTTACATGATAGGAGACTATAGTTATAGAACAGAGAAATATTAATAGTAGTGATTAAGATACTCTTATTTCAAAATATTATTTGGGAAATTGCCTGATCTGAGTTGGAGCCAAATGTGTTTGAGTGGACTGAAATAATTTTAAAACTTCTTCTGAAACAAATTATGTGCACATATGTACACACACATACAAGTAATTACGTATCATATGTAAATATATAGTAAAAATACATTTATTATGTTTTCTTTACAGAGGGTTTTTTAAATGATGAACATAAAACATTGTCATCTTCTTTTCATTTATGTTACTATAACTAGTTCTTAGCTATTTATAATAACAGGGAGTGAAAAATAAACATAATTGAATTCCACCAGTAATTCAGAAACCACTTGTTTGAGCTTATCCTCTAAGAACTTACCCTTCTAAAGCTACTAAGTGTGACAAAACTTAGGTGCCTTTTGCATCAACAAGACAGCCTTACTTACACTTCAAGAACCAGCAACCCCCACATTTCAGGAGCTAAAAAAGGTAACAATTTATTGCTACCTACTCAAGGTTTGCTGCAGCTCTTGGCAATGCTCCAGGTCAACTCCTCCCATTTGCCAATTCAGAGTTAGAGTTCCATGCTAACTGCATGCTTCCACAGTCACTGGGACAGGCAAGGGACAGGCTGGAGAACTGAGCCCCAGCAATTTTGAATTTTAATATTTCATATTTTTAAATTCACATCTCTTCTGCTCCCATCTGATTGGCTCCAGCAAGTCACATAACTTCAAAGAGGAGTGGGAAAAGATAACCAAAGTGCCCAGAAAGAGGGAAGCCACATACCAATAAACATGATATGTTCTTGTTCCTTTTCTGGTCCCTGTCTACTTTCTGAAGACGTGATCTACAAAGAAAATGAGCAGCAAGGAAATTGAGTTTCCAAAGCAAACCCAGAACTAGTAATCTACCTGTTTCCTTTGTTGAATCTTTAGAAGTCTCTCATCTGACTAGGATCATCTGACTAGGATAGGACTGTACGAGTTATTTCCTGAGTTGGAGATAAGGCTAAGAAATCAGCTTCAAGAAATTACTTTTCTTCCTGTTTTCTGTGCCTATTTGATGTTCATCTAATTTGAGATGCTCTGAGACCCAATCTATCTAGATTAAGGTCTGTCCTAAGAAACATCTTGGATCCAACATGGGGATAGATTCTTAGATTCAAGTAGTATTGGGGAAAATGATATTCATTTGATAGAAATGGTTCATTCTCTTTGGTTATGTATCAGGCCTTAGTAATCTTCTCAGAATGTGTATCACTTAAACTACACATACTATATGTAGAAATTAATATATAAGTAGTGTTTATAATATCTGATATGTAGAGATAGATTTATACCTCTAAATTGCGGAATCAATCGCACAGATGGATAATTTGCCCATTTGAGCTGAGTAATTTTGGATTCTGTAACCACGTGCAGACTTTTACAAAGTGTAAAATTGAAATTCAGTTAGAAATGAATTTCTGGAATGACTCAAAAGGTATTTATGAAGATAACTACGTCTGGAATGTATTTTTACAAGAAGAAAGACTAACAGACGAGTTGATGCTATTTAAAAAGGGGTAGTGGAATCAGTTTCCAGCTGGAAGGGACTTCAGAAAGCAGAATGTCTTTTTCCCCCATTTGAAGAACATCATTATTATCTACAACAGCGTACGGTTGCCTCCAGTATTGAGAACTGCAACAAGACGCTAGCATTCTTCTCTAGTAAAAGTGTTTATGCTAGCTGTATGTAGAAGGATGAAGCTAGTTCCTTTTAAAAACTGCCCTGTTCTTTATTTTTGTTGTTATTAAGAACAGGAAACAAAAGACTAGTTATTCTATATTGGTTGTAAAGGCTGGGTACAAAGCAGGAAAGTATATAGATGAAGTTTTTTAAAAATAAGTCTGTGAATTATATGAAATAACAAGAGTGTGCTAGGGATTAATAACTGGGGATGAGAATCTTTGAGCAGTCTTCTTTGCTTATAATGTTTTATGTGTCTCCTTCTGTATAAACTTCATATGCACTCATGCTTCGGGATAGGCCACGTACGTTAGTATACATCAGATTTTCTTAGCAATGAGATTAGGACATTTTAATCTCAGGCAATTTATTGGATATAATGTGTATAATGTGCCAGCTTCTGTGTTAGGTTGGCTATCCCTTATTGAAATGCTTGGGACCAGATTGTTTTGGCTTTCAATTTTTTTTTTTTTTTGCAATTTTAGAATATTTATATTGTCCTTAACAGTTGAATATTTCTAATTCAAAATCCAAAACATTCCAGTGAGAATCTTCTCTGAGCATCATGTTAGAGTTCATAAGTGATTCAGATTTGAGGGCATATTTAGATTTTCAAATTAGGGATACTCAACTATAGTTTACTTTGGATGAAAAACAACAGAAAAGTAACATCCTGGAAGTACTGAGAGCTGTAGTGGTCCAGAGAATGGAACATTAATTCTATTAATGTTCACATAATTCTATATGTGAATCTAAGAAGGCGCTATGGGGATAATTTGGAGAAGCTGCAGATTAGTGGCAAAAGAAAGTTGAGTTTGTTTTTTAAGCTAATCACAATTGAAGATAGGCACATACCTTAGTTACTTGAATCCTTTACTGCTGGCTTCTTGTACATGTCTGGAATATGTTAGACATTTGATAAATTGATAGGTGGATGAATGGATATATAATTAAGATTTATATTTACTGTTTAGCTCTTAATTTTATACTTCTTATATTACCTTGTCATGGGGCTATGCAAGTTTTCTAGTAAAATTATAATTAGGGAAAAGAAAGCAAGTACATTTTTTCTTTATTCTGAAAGAAGAAAATCCGTAAGTTAAATGCAGTGTATCCTGGCCAGTCAGAACTATTAAAAAGTTCTGAGAATAATAAAGTACAGTTGGATATTCAAGATGCTTAACATTTTAAAATCAAAATGGGGCATTGAACATGATATTGCAATATTGTAAAAAATTTTTTTTCCTCTAGCAAATTATGCTTAAGGATAGGTAAAAGTATTATCATAGAAAATTAAGAGATTATAAGGGCAGTTATCAGATCATATTTTAAAGTTGATGATTATTCCATTTACTTAACTTCCCAGCTCTAATGTGAAGGTATCACTTCTCTATTAAAATACTTAGAAACAGATACATTCTATTTGATCTCTCCAAACTACTGGAAGGCTATCTAGAATCTTGAACTATGACTTAAAGCATTAGTTTTACATTCAGCTGCAGGGATTAAATTGCAAATACAAATTTTCATACATATGAGAGCATATCTATCAGATGAATCCCTTACAAGTGCAAGTTCATTGGTATATTGATTTTAATATGAATGATTATTGCTAATGAACTTATACTTTATACTAATGTATCCTGCCAGCATATGAGAGGAAAACATGCCTTGTAGTTCCTTTGTTAGCTAACTCTATATTTAATCAAGTTATTGATGTACTATTAAATGATCATTGAAAATGTTCTCATGTGCTCCTTTTTTCCTCTATCCAAAGTGTGAGTTCTTATCCACTGATAACATTCTGATACACTGAATAAATTTGGCCAGTGAAATCCTCTTTAAATTTTTGTCTTCCCTTCCCATACTTAATGTTGAAGCATAAATCCCCTGCTCTGTTATTCTTTTTTAGGCATGGGGGTGAAGAATAATGAAAGGCAGAGGGAGATATCAGTGAAGATAGGGTGGAAGTAGGTCAGAGATTAAAAGTTAAAAGCTTTTATTGAAGTGGTGTATTTTGAATAATATCTATTATTAATTGAGCATTACTTATATGCCAGGCACTGTTGTAAGCATTTTACATGAACTATCTCATTTAACCCTTACAGTCACCCTCTCAGGTCAGGATTACTGATTTTTCCTTTCTATCAAGAAAGAAACTGGGACTTCGAGGGTTGGAAAGAAATAAATTATTCAATGACATTTTTGTGAAAGTATGGAAAGACAGACTTTATTCAGCACCATTGAGGTAGGTGTAGAGATCACTGTATAATGGGGTCTTGTAGTGGGGAAGAGAGGTTGGCTCCAATTCAGAATGCAGTGTAGGCAAGTGGGAATTTATAGCCAGAGATCAGGGTAAGGGTCAATAGATGGAAACTTACTAAAAGGAAATGAGAGGTAAGGGGAAATTCTAGTTAAATCAAGTTAACAAAATTCGCTTATGTTTATTTAGGATTTTTTGAATGTAAGGGATCATTCTGAGTGCTTTGTACATATTGTTTCATGTAATCCTCATAACTGTCTTGTGAGGTGCATGCTATTATTACCCTCACCTTTAGATGAGCAAACTGAGCTCAGAGAGTAAAATCTTTTCGTTAATGTCACTAGCTATGAGAGGTGAGACTACTCATATAGTCTACTTTAAGAGCCCACGCTGAATTTCAAGTACAAGCAAGACCACTGGCCTGGGAGTCAAAGAGCATAAATTTGGGGTTGTGTCTCAGCTCTGTCATGAGTGAACCCTTAGGGAAATGCTTTCACCTCCCTCGGCCTTTTTTTCCTCATGTGAAAGAAGGACATTTATTTCTGGATAATTCCTTGTGGTCTATTTATGCTAACATTTTAGAATTCCTCAGATGAAAGAGCTGAGCAAATTTGCTACTTCTGATTCACCACTTGTTGAAGACAGTCTTAGACTTGAGTAGCCATGTTATCCCACAGCCCCTTGTATCCAGAAGTTGCTCAGCTATTGCAGTGTAGTACAACATGCTTCCTCAACACATGAGGTGCCTTTGCATTTCTTTCTCTCTTTCTTTTTTTTTTGTCTCACTTTGTTGCCCTTGGTAGAGTGCTGTGAAATCACAGCTCACAGCAACCTCCAGCTCTTGGGCTTAGGCAATTCTCTTGCCTCAGCTTCCCAAGTAGCTGGGACTACAGGTGCATGCCACAATGCCTGGCTATTTTGTTGTTGTTGTTGCAGTTTGGTCAGGGTCACAGGGTCAGGTTCAAACCCACCACCCTCAGTATATGGGGCTGGCACCCTAGTCACTGAGCCACAGGTGCCGCCCTGCCTTTGCATTTATTTCTGTAGGACAGGACTCCATAGACTATTGCATATTGACATTTGGAAGCTATTATAGGGAAGGAGATACATAGGACCCTACTGCACATCTGGGTGGAACCTCATAAGAAAATGAACGTCTTAAGTTAGAAACAGTTGAAAGCCATACAGGTCATCTCCTGGTAAGTTAAAGAAAAGTAAAGCTACAATGTAAAGCACATATACTTTCTCAGAGTGACTCACTTCAGTCATCCAACTTGCCCTGTTAAAAATCTCTTGTATAGACTTGTAGCCAAGTACTTGAAGGAGATTTTTTTTCAACATTTTATAAAATAAGGAGACATTGAGACATTTTTTGCTGACATTAATCTAAATATTCTACAACTTCTCTTCTTATTTTGAACTGAATGAGATTCAACTAAAATAATTTAAAATAAATAAATTGAGAACTTTGTATTGTTACACCTCCTTTTTCTTATGGACACTTGCCATATTTTAAGACTTCTCCATGAGTTCTAAGTAGATTTTTAAACCCTATAATCTTAGTGCTTGTCTTTTCCCCTTGCATGTGTAGTAGCTGCTGCTTTTTATGAACTTTCTTCTTTCTAAATTCCTTACTGTAGCACCTGTCACCAAGTCTCTCCCACCTCTAGCTGCACACACAGACTTATGCACACCTGCACACCCACATGTCATCTGTTGTTCTGGGCCCTTGTCACTTCATTGCAGAATCCTAAAAGATGCTAAGTTAGGAAGTGTCATAAACATGTTTAAAATTTTGGATGAGGAAGGACGGAAGTAAAAATAAGATCCTTTCCATTTACTTTTACACATTTTTTAAAGAGTCCAAAGTTAGCTTGGATTCTATTTCATGGAAAAGCAATTTAGAATACCCAACCTTCTTATGTGCTCATTTTTTTAAAGCTTGTATTTCTTTGTACTACATATGAGATGGGATAGTGCTGAAAAATAATTTTAGAAGGAGAAAAAGTGTGTCTTTAGGTTGAATTATTGAACGTGTCAAGAAGTTAAACTTTCATCCTTACTGGTGTCATAATATTCATTACAGAATTCTCCACCCCACAGATTGTTATCAGGTGGATATTTTTCCTGTTGGCCTATTTCCTTAATTTGACGTTTACCATGTATGTTGGTTGGAGGCCTCATTTTTCTATGATCGTTGTAGAACACCTAGACATATTTGTGAAATCCTGCACAAGTCATTCGGAGAACTTTTGTGTTCTCCCCTGTATTGTTCAGTGTTCCTCAAATCTTTTGAGCTAAAAACGAATTGCAGCAAAGAACTCTAAGCTGCTTTGGAAGAAAAGTGATGAGATTTGTGTAGCTTTTGAGTCCACGTAACATCCAGTATGTATAATCTTTCCTCCCTCTCCTCCAAGCAACTAAGATACAAATGGCACTTTCTTTTAAAAACCAGGCTACAATCAAAAGCAAACATTTATACTTTTCTCTTTAACACACAGATGGTACTCCTTCTCTTTGATGTGTTACCCATCCCGGGTCTGTTAGGAAAGCATGACTCCTCTTCCAAGCGCACACCACTCTTGAACACAAGTGCTTTATCTCTGTGAACAAGGAAAGTCTATTTTTGAACCTGTAGTTCCTCATCTTCACACAAGCAGCAGTCTTTTCCTCCATGTAATAATATTTAGCTCTTCCCATTTTCTTACATCTTTTTCTCAGGACATTAGCAGCTTTCATGTTTTTGGATCTTTTACCTGTAAAAATGCATCATCTTTTCAATCAGTCTTCTCCAGGGGCACATAAAGTCTTACTCATCTGTTTCGGTGCATGGCAGTCCTATACGTGCACTTTGCACCCCACCACCTTGAACCTCACAGTTGGTTCATTATCTGTAACGTGAGCTGCTCACTTACTACCCAGGGATTTTACAGTCTTTGTCCTCTCTTCAAGACCAGTCATTTCTTCCCTATAATACACCCTTCCTTTGACTGAGCTGGCATTCCTTTCTCCTTTCATTGTTCTTTTGAAAAATCTGTTCTGTTCTCCTAGATGGAATATAATGCTTCTCACTCTTAGACTCAATATCCGGCAATAATCTGCTTTATTATTTACACTGCTATCCTTTTCACAAGTATGCCCTTTTATCCTCCAAACCTTGAATAAGGTATATAGCCTAAATTCTTGTTTCCTCTTCTCTTTTTTTGTGCATGCCTCTATTGGCATCTTCTGCTGTATCTCTTTTTTCCTTGTTTGCCTCCAAACTGTTAGTAGAAACTCCAGGATTATCCGGGGTTCTGAAAACTTAGCTATTCACATCACCACCACCACCACAGGCTGATGTTTCTCAAGTCTTATTCTCATTGTGTTGCTCTCATCTAGGATCTGGGTGGCTCTGGGCTCTCAGTCTGGCCCTAAGTGATCTAGACCCCACCATACCTAGCTCAGTACTCCCAGTGTGATTGATTCTTCCTACTCGACTATTAAAATCTGAGGTCCTCATGAATTTCTTTACCACTTTATAGCTTGTGTTGATTGCTCTGGCCTTTGAACTCCTGTCATTTCTGTGTTCTGTATTGTAGGTCTTCAGTCTATTATCTATAATTTCAAAAAGTTTTTCCTAACCCATTTTGCATCCAAATCTGAACTGAACTAGTCCTTCTCACAGTGTTATTTATAATCATTATTTTTCTCATTTAATATGAATATTTGTCATTGTAGAGATAGTTAATGTGCTTGATTATGGATTCTATACTAGATCCTGCTGGAAGTGCTTGATGAATATATAACTAAATACATATCACTTTTCTAAAAATCCAAAAAGTTTTGAATTCCAAAAGGCATTTGTTCCTAAGACTTTCAAATGAAAGATTGTGGACCTAAAGTGATTTGGGCGTATAGTAATAACAGATCAGCAGGTAGGTTATATTCCTGCAGTATGCTCGGTACCATAGGAGATAAAGAGAAGTAAAAGCTTAAGACAGGCTTCCCACTTCCATTTAAACAGCCTTGTTTTGTTCTTTAGCTGTTTGAAAGACAAGCCACATAAAAGAAGATTATAGATTCCTTGAGGTCAGTGGCCCATAAATTCTTTTGTATTCCCATCAATAGACTGTTATTAAGGTTGAGGTTATTTCAGAGGATCGACTCTATTAATTTCCCATCTGGTCACCTCTGTTGAGCCCAGTTCTCATAGACACAGAACCTAAAATTCTCATCAGATCTTAAGTTAGATATCCTAAACATGTTGACACTTCTCATTAATACTTGTGTCTGAACTAACTCAATGGGACTGACGGAGGGGCTGCTTCTGCTTCAATGACCCTGTGATGGTCCTCTAGAAGGCCTCCCTATGTATGACCAATTCTAGTCAGGGTCACCCACACGTCAGGGCCATTCCAGTCTGTTCAGGGAATAGGTAATTATGTTACCTAAAGTAATAAGTAAATGTTTGAAATTTATTTAATATTTTTGTAGTTGATACTTTAAAAATTTTATTTATTTCCTCTACTGTTTTTCTGAAAGTCCATATTTAGGTCTCTGTTTTAAATAATGGAAATGTGCATGTTGGAGAATGACTGACTCCTTTTATTATCAAGTCAAGAAATGTCATCTTGCAGTGGTGTGTACCAATCCCACACTAAGTAGATGACTGATTATTTGTAGTTCTTAGCAAGTGTTAGAGGCTAATAGAAAATACCCAAACTCTGTTTGGTCATATTAATTATGTGTGGAAAATACTTTTAATGGTTTTTTGCCTCATGGAGTAGTGTCTAATAAGATGGTGTCCCTGTGTAACAATTAAATGCTGACACTGTAGGGTGAGTTGAAGACATAAGAAAAATCCTTGACTCATTAGCGAAGCAACATACATCCACTAGAAAGCTTTTCCACCTTCTCTATCATCTGCTTCACTTTCCCATTGAAACCACTGGTGTTAAAAACCTTCATTCCAATCAGTGATGCTCTGGTTGTGCTTAACTTGTGAACTGGATTACCCCTCAAAGTACCTTTATGTGGATCACTTACAACTTTAGCACCCCTGTGTGAAAAATGCCAAATTGGGATTATGAGTATGTCTCTAATTGAAACAAAACTGCCTTTTTGGGGTTTTATATTTACAAAATTGGTGTTCCTGAAAGTTAATATTAACTTTCCTTAGCAGGTTGTTTCTCTCTCATCTTCTTTACCATGACTAGGTTATCTGCCTCCAGAAGGAGAAACTTCATATTACCTATATTTTCTTTTTTCTTACAAAAATGTTAAAATAAAAAAAAACCAATTAAGTTTAAGATCCCAAGAAAAATACATGTAATTATTAACTAAATATATTCAAGGAATAATAGATGGCTCATAGGATAATAACCATCATGTAAATTTATAGAATCCTTTCCATATTTCATCTTCTACCTTTCTAGTACACACTTAATAGGAAAAGTAGATTATTAGTAAGGAAAGCGATATTATACATTGAGTATATTGCCTAGTTTTGGAATCTAAATTATGTTCAGTATTGAAGGTTTTAAGAGGCCCTTCATGGTTTTTTATCTTTGGTTTTTATTTTTTTTCAAAGAGTGGTATAAGTTATTAATCACATAGGTATTCTTAACAGAGTGGTTTTTTTCCCAGTGCTGTGAGTTAAGGGTCAGGAGATTGCTTTGAAATTACTTAAAGTTATTTTGAAAAAGATATGAAAATGAAGTTTCTGAAACAAGAACTAAGTTAATATGAAATAGGGTGGCATTTATAAGGAAGTACAAGTTATCTAATATAGCCTCACCTTTTAAAAAAAGTTTTTAAACAAATATCTAATTGATATTTATTATCAGTATAGCTCCAAAAGACATGAAATCAAGAAAGAACTTAAATACTGGATTAAATATGAAATTTAGAAAGGACCACATTAATGATCTCTAGAGAGGAATTAGATTTGGCTCTAATTTTACTATGTAAAAATTTATTACAACGTCTAAGCTAGCAATCAGATAATTTTTTTGGCATGTTTTCTCTGAAAACACATCTTTTCATGAGGTAGTATGTAATAATGTGATGATGGGTAATATTTCTGTACTTAATGGCTTGGAGTGTAAAACTGCTTGATACAGGAAAGGCAGTTAACATTTTTGAGGATGTTTGGATATGTGGATGAAATCATATTAACAGCCAGACCTCTGAATTAAAAGTTTACCTTGTGGGAAAATTTGGAGAGAAAGTGTTATGAGTGGGTGATCAGGCAAGACAGCGTTAGGGTGTGGGGCTGAAGAGCAGAATGCCCATTGTAACAATGAGAGCATAGTATTCTGATGTCAGAATGTGTAGGTATTCATTAGTTAGGGAAAATAGTGCATATGAATCATTTAATTTGTGCCCTGGAAATGAGTAGGATTTATCATTGGGTACATCTTAGATTTTATGCAGGTGTCTAGTTTACCTGCAAATAATTTTCTATCACCCTTATTACCTGTCTACTTTAATTAGATGCATTGCTTTGCATACATACTACAGTTATGGTAAAATATCACTTTCTTGTGTATTTTAATGTAAGGATTAAGCAAGACCATAAACCAAGATAAGAAATTTCATTAAAATGTGTCAAATCAAATTTCACTTTGAAAAATTAAAATCTCGAATGTATACTCTGTGGACGTAATTAAATTTATTTACCAATGATAAGAAGGGATGCAGCCTTCCTTTTGGATAAGAGAATTTTCAACAACAAATAAGCTGTTATAATTCTGTGGTGACTTCAAAAAAAATTCAGTGCTACCCTGTGGGAAAAATATTCAGTATTCTTCTATCTTGCAAATAAACCTCATGATTTAAGCTTGTGTTTAAAAAGTTTTCCATAAGGACTTTTTCTGTAGTCGTTTCTTAAGTGCCCCTTTCCCATTTTTGATACTATAAATTAGAGCACTTGACATTTCATTTTAAGGTACTATACTAACTATATCTCTATAAGGTACGAACAGTCAAAAGGAGAGGGCAAATGGCCTCTGAATTAATTTGTTAAAGTACTATCCCACAGCAAATGACCACTGTCTGTTCAGTCCTCTCGTAGGGCAGATGGGAAATGCTCTTTCTCACAACTGTTTGCAAAAGCCTTTGTTTTCTTTTAATTGAAGCCCAAGAAGGAAGTAACATAACTTAGTCCATAGCTTCTAATTGACCAGTACAGATGAATGTAAATTAGAGCAGGTGGCAAAGCCAGTCAATCCTGAGCATGGCCAGTCTTTCCTCTCCGTTTTATGCCGCCTCCCTTCTCAGAATGTCCATTGACTTCCTCCTTTTTAGTTCCCTGCTGTCAATTATGAAGAGATTGGCTATAGCTAAGACAGGCAGTTTTGGCTGATGGTTTAAGACAAAGACTTTGGAATTACATAAACATGAATTTGAATATCAGCTCTGTGGACTTCAGAACATTGCTTGATCACTGGAGCACTCTAACCCTCAACTCTCTCACGTGAAATATGGGACAATGATAGTATTATTGCCTCAAAGGCACAGTGTAAGACTATGATATCTCCAAAGCATCTAGAACAATGCCTGTCTTATTTAAAAAAAAAAAAAAAAGTGGTTAAAAAAACTTGGCTGTAATTATGCTTTCAGGAAAATACAGTCACGTTGATATGTTAAATGTCTGAGACATTTGCAATTGAAGACTTTAGTCTGGAATTGAATAATAAAAAAATTGAAAAGGAAATATCGGCAAATGCATCAGGCAGGGAGTAAAAGAGGAATCTTTCGTCCTTACAAGTTATAATTGTACTTTTACCTAAAAACCTTTTGCCTGAGACCCTCTCCTCCAGTCAATCTGTACATGACTTTTTGAGTCCTAAGAATCTAGAACTTGCTTTCATGGTGTTCGCTCTCTTCTCTTGAACCATTTTTAACCTATCTCTGCCCTGTTCTTCGTAGGTATTCAGACTTCAGGGTTTCTGGTCTGACGGGCACAGGTTCCCCAACATAATCTAGTACCCAACAATCTGTGGGGACTCCCTAACTAAAAGAGTTATCAAACCCCAAAAGGAGTCCAGCTAGGTTTCATTACTCACAGCACAAGGAGCCATTTATTGAGACAACTAGGATTGCCAAGGAAGAGAGGAATTTTAACATGAAAGATTCCCAAATAGTCTCAAATCCATCTTTCTGACCAGCTAACACAAGGGCTTTTATAGTGAGTTGTGGACTGTAGATCATGTGGCATAGTGTGAAGTCATAAGGTCTTCAGGTAGTCTGATTCAAGAGTCAGCTGTTGGTGATGAATAGCGAGTTGCTGGGAAATTCTGTGGAGAGCCTAGTTAAGTCTGGTTATTAGGGTTCACTGGTCAAGTCCAAGAAAATAAAAAATAACATAGGAAGGGGGTCATTTCGCAAGACTGTTTACAAAAGTGGGAGTCAGATAGATTGTGTGCATCAGTAGTGCCTCACTAGGTATTCACTGACCACCTACTCAGTGATAGTCCATGTAAAGTCTGGAAGAAATCCCTTGCTGCTCTCCTTTGGGGTTCACAGGGGAGGATTTACTGGATGACATGCATGGGCAGAAACACTGGGAAGGAGGAGCTGTAAGCAAGTAAGTCTTGCTTGCTTAATTGTATAAGCAGAGAATACAATCTGGAGAGAGAATACAATTCTCTCTCTGGAGAGAATCTGGAGAATAAGATCCAGATAGACTTTACAAATTTAACTTATATAATTATAAGAAATCTGTGTTGATCACAGTTGATGGTAGATAATAGAGAACTAAGAATTAACTAAAAATAACAAGGAAAATTTTCAAATTTAAAAGAAGTTCATATAGCAACATCTTTGACATTCACAGAGAATACACATACTTCACAGACTTTTGAGAAATCCTACATTCCTAAATACCCCTATCTTCTAGAAAACTCATATTTAAGATTTAAGAATGAAAGACACGTTGAGAGATGGATATTAAGTGGTGGGTATGGTCATTTACTAGTTAAATGATTAAATGTGTCATAGAAACTGCTCAGGTCTTGATTCCAGTTTATGTCTCAACAAAAGTGCAAATTACTACCTATCATGAACATTTTAAACTCACTCCATGAGTGCTTGGAACCAGAAATGTTCCATCTGTGAATGCTAAGTGTGTACTGTAATAATAAGAGATATTCACGTGAATAGCTGTACCCCTATGTAAGTATCATGGAGAACAGTAACAATTATGTATCTCATTAAACAACTGCCTAATTAATGTTGTAAATTGTGCTTAATTAGAATACACTCTTTATAGTTATTGATCCTGAAACATGGTCACCTCTCTTAACTATTAAAAAAAAAGTGGAAGGAAAATTGATCTTTGGTTCACAGTTTTAATAATATTTTACAGATTCTTTTAAAAAGGTACTTAATAGCTAGAAATATAATATCTTATATGCCTTAAAGAATCTGTACTTTGTAGTAAATCACATATGATAGCCAGTTCTTTGTATGTTGGCTCCTTTAGTGTGGAAAAATCATCTCTGTAGATTAAGAACTCAGTCATCAGAACACAAATAAGTAGTTGGATACTTTAGCTGAGAAATTTCTTCATCCAGAGCAATCTGTTGTATTTATTGAGAATTTACCATAGCAGACTTCTCATTTTACTTCATCTCCCCACCCATGTTCTTCCAAAACGGAGTAACTATGATAAAATGACAAGTTATAGATTTTTTTAAAACTCAATGTTAGGTATTGAACACAAATGTCTTAACACTGCAATTAAGGAGGTGAAAGCTATGTCAATTAGTAGGATGTAAGCCCTCCAGTTTGTACAGATAATCACCACACCCACAAAGGCATAAATGTATTCATGATCTATGTGTATATGACTTAGTAAAAAAAACTCAACTTTATGGAGGTCCAATTTGCATAATAAATACCATAATTTAAATGTATAGTTTCATAAGCCTTGCCTTAGGTATACACTGATGTAACCACTGCCCCCATCAAGAACATTTCCATCACCTGAAAAATTTCTCATACATACTCTCGACCATCACTACTACCACCATCCCCCAACACACCTCCTAGGCAACCACAGATAGGACTTGTATCATATATACAAGCCGTAACTATATGCAATTTTGAATGAACCTCACATAAATGGAATTAATGTGCTCTGTATACAGTTTCTTTTACTCAGTATAATGTTTTTGAGGTTCATTCATGTTATTGCATGAATAAATTTGCTTTTATTGCTGAGTAGTATCCCATTTTATAAATACACCTTTTTTATTCATTCAACTCTTAAGAGCGATTTGGGTTAAAGTTTTGGGGGTTCTAAATAAAAATATTTTTTTTTCTTTGTAGTTTCCTTCTTTGGTTTTGGCATCCAGATGATGGTAATCTCATAAAAGGAATTGCAGAGTGTTATCTTCCCCTCCATTTGTTGAAAAAAATTATAGGTAGTATTAGTCCTTCTTTGTATGTCTGATAGAATTTACAAGTGATGCCATCTGATCTGGAGTTCC
Organism: Otolemur garnettii; assembly: GCF_000181295.1. NCBI lineage: Eukaryota > Metazoa > Chordata > Mammalia > Primates > Galagidae > Otolemur > Otolemur garnettii. The sequence goes on from NW_003852517.1 coordinate 901,034, forward strand.
TTTGTGAAAAGGATTTAACTCTGTCTTTCAAGACATTTGTCCATTTCATTTAGGTTCTCAAAATTAATTAGGATCAAATTGTTCCTAATACATTTCTTTCTGTTTTTCTGTTTGTTTGTTTTGTTTTGTTTTGTTTGAGACAGTCTCAAGCTGTCACCCTTGGTAGAGTGCAGTTGTTTCATAGCTCACAGCAACCTCCAACTCTTGGGCTTAAGGAACTGTCTTGCCTCAGCCTCTCAAGTAGCTGGAACTACAGGTGCTTGCCACAACACCCGGCTATTTTGTTGTTGCAGTTGTCATTGTTTAACTGGCCTGGGCCGGGCTCGAACCTGCCTGCCTTGGTGCATGTGCCTGGCGCCTTAACCACTATACTATAGGCACTGAGCCCCTAACACATTTCTTTTTTATTCTTTAGATTTATATGGGATTTACAGTAATGATGCCTTCTTCACTTTCATATTGATTTGTGTTTTCTCTGTTTCTTTTGCTAGGAATTTTCCAATTTTATGAATCTTTTCAAAGATTTTCTTCATTCTGCCTTTTAAAAAATTAGCTTTTCAGATCTCTCCATTGTTTATCCACTGTTTATATATTGATTTTTCACTCTTTATCTAATTAATTTTATTCCTTTGGATTTAACTTGCCCTTCTTAATTCAGTTTCTTGAGGAAACTTAAGTCTTTGGTATTTAATAAAATATAAATTTTTCTTTTAAGCACTTCTTTGTTTGAAATCATGCAAAATATGATATATTAAGATTTCATTATTCAATTCAAAATATTTTCCGTCCCTTTTATTTTTTCTTTCCTCAATGAGTTATTTAGAATTATGTTACTTAATTTTCAAATACTTTGAAAATTTTAAATGTTTTTGGTATTGATTTCTCATTAACTCTTTTATGGCCAGAAAATATATTGGCAGGATTTCCATCCTTTTAAATACATTAAGACTTCTTTTATGATCTATCTTACTGATTGTTCCATGTGCACTGAACTTAATGTTTATTCTGCTGTTGTTGAAGGTAGTCTGTGGATGTCAAGTAGGTCAAATTGGTTGATATTCAAGTCTTCTAAATACATATTTTTCCTTTTACATTTCTATTGGTAAAAGAATAAATAATTGGTAAATTATTTCTAATTATATTTGTGAATGTGTATTTCTCTTTTCAGTTCTCTCAGTCATTCATGTATTTCTGTAGCTCTCTTACAGGGTACACATGCATTTAGGATTGTTATGTCTTCTTGATAACCAGATCCTTTTATCTTTATGGAAGATCCTCCTTTGTTTCTGGTAATTTTCTTTATCCTGAAGTCACTTTGATCTTAGTATAGCTTACCTCAGTTCTCAAGCATTTTTTTCCCTATGATTTGTATTTTCATGATACATGTTTTTTCACTTTCATTTTTAACCTCCGTACAGTGTATTTCATATAAATTGCTTGTAGTTATGTATTGCTTTGTTATCCAGTCTGAAAATCCTTGCCCTTAATTTCTATGTTTAATCTATTCTTTGCTTTTTTTCCTATGGTTGGATTTAAGTTTACCATCTTACTACATGTTTTCTATTGGTCTCATTGGCTTTTTGTTACTTTTCTTCATTCTGTCTTTTAAAAAATTAGCTGAATAAATTAATATTTTTTATCTTCTCTGTCAAAGTATATTAGCTGTATCTCTTTTATTCTGTATCACTGTTCTAGTGATTTACCTGTTGTGTAGCGTATGCATTTTTAACTAATCACTATCTACTGAACATCTCCCATGTTACTGAGGATTTTCTACTTTGATTGGTTGGAATTTAAGTGTCACTCAACTCTAATCAAGCCCTGATACTTGTTCACATAACATCTCCTAGCAATGTTTATTTCTCTAAGAGTTACTCTTTGCTCTGTGCCTTCCCAGCCTGGTGGTATTCAGGTGCGGGTATTTTCATGCAGATTTCTGGAACTTTTTCCATGTGAAGCTCTCTTTTCTTTCACTCCTATCCCGCGGTTTTCAGCCACCTCAACTTGCCCAAATGCCAAACTGTCTCCTCAGCATAGCAAGTCTTTGTGCTCTTCTTTAATGTTTCTCTCCTTACGCCAACCCAAAGTCAAGGCTACCAGAGGATAGCCTGTGTGTGTGCGTATGTCTGTTTCCCGTTCTTTGGGATCCCAGTCCTGTGCAACAGTTGTCCAAGTCTGAAAACTGTTGATTCGTACATTTTGTACAGTTTTCTTCTAGTAGTCTATGACAAGAGGGGATCTCTTGTATTAGTTCTCCATCATGACTGGAAGTAGAAGTAAAACCTATCTCTTGTCAGAATGAGGAAGAGACCTTGTGGAGGCTGAGTCAGACGACAGACAGACAACAGATACAGAGCACCTTGTACCTAGGGCTTGTCCATTTTTTCACTTCCAAGAAACACAGTGAACAGCATCATTTCTGATTCATCTGTGCAAGTTTCAACTGGCTCAGCTTATTGGTGTTGCTGGGAGGCTTCATTTGTTTCTGTCCTGTAGATTTTACATTTTTTTTGATTTTTTTTGTATCTCAAAACTTTCTTAATGACCTACATAGACAATAGACCTGAAGAAGAATAGTAAAGGTCATGGAACAGAACTGAGCTCAGAAAAAATTATCTCAGTAATTCAAACTCTGTTTAGAGTTTGAAGAGAAGACAATTCCCTTGACCAGTAGAACTGGGAGAATAACAGAAGCACAAATAGAAGTGAAATAAAAAAGAAAAGAGTAATACAGAAAGTTGTATTAGCACGGGTTCAGAAATTCTTGACAGGCATAAGAGGGCAGTGGATAGTAATCCTTGCATTTTTCTAAGAAACGGGTAAGAATTCAAAGAATCAAATCAGTATATTAAGTAATATAATCATTATTCATATAATCTTTTCTCTTTTCACAAAAATAGTGCACATTAAAATATGTAGTTATACTGATATTCCATAAAAGGCAATGGGAAGTGACCCAAGAATGTTATGGGAAAGCTTGGCAAATGCTTGAATTGGGAAGGCAGCAGTGAAGGACAGACCAGTTACACATGAGGTGTGAGGCTGTGGAGAACTTAGATGGTAGCTAGGATGAGTTCTAAGAAAAGCCTGAAAAGGGGGCGGTGCCTGTGGCTCAGTGAGTAGGGCACTGGCCCCCATGGACCGAGGGTGGTGGATTCAAACCCAGCCCTGGCCAAACTGCAACAAAAAAGTAACCGGGCATTGTGGCAGCCGCCTGTAGTCCTAGCTACTCAGGAGGCTGAGGCAAGAGCATCACCTAAGCCAAGAGTTGGAGGTTGCTGTGAGCAGTGTGATGCGCCACGGCACTCTACCAAGGGCAAGAAAGTGAGACTTACGTCTCAAAAAAAAAAAAGAAAGAAAGAAAAGCCTGAAAAGGACAGATTTTAGTTGGCGCTAGCAATTGGAAGGAAAAGATTGAGAAAGTAGGATACTGTGTTTAAAAAAGAACAATGTTAAGGTTTATAAATCACCATGAAAGAATTGGGATGAAAAGTATGGTTCTCAGGAAGGAAGTACAGAGATCTGGGGAGATGAAATTATGAAAGAAGGCAGAAGACCAGGGAGACTTAGATTTGACAACAGGGGCAACAGTTCCAAATGGAACTCCAGTTTGAAGTTTTTCCATTTGCCATAGCAGCAGTGTTTAGGGTTATTGGAGGCCCCATGACAATAGTGGGTTGAAATCATAGTTCTGTCATCACTTGACAACTCTGAAAGCAATGCTTATGGGATTTTTAAACTTTTCTATATGGAAACAGAATAAAATATAAGACATACAAGAGGAAGTTGTGATTTATTTGTTGGTTCAGAGAAGGTAAAATGTTAATGTTAACAAAACCTGAAAACCTAATGTTGTTAGCATCTTGGAAACTAAGAATTAAAAGTCCACATGACTGGGTGGCACCTGTGGCTCAAAGGAGTAGGGTGCCGGCCCCATATGCCAGAGGTGATGGGTTCAAACCCAGCCCTGGCCAAAAGCTACAAAAAAGAAAAAGTCCACATGAGTTCAGTAAATCAGGAAGATAAGAATGAATTATAGCTCAATAGAAGTTGTAATATAGTACATGTAAGTAGGAAAATTGAAATGTGTATTACAGATTTGGAGAAGCCTGGGCTTTCTGGGAATAGATATAATAGAATAATACATGCTATGTATCCATTAGTTAAAGTATTATAGGTTTGTTCCATACATATTATGCATCAAGCATGTAAGATATTATACATCTCGTATAAGATGCTTCTCAACATATTATGCATCAAGTATGTAAGATATTATACATCTCATATAAGATGCTTCTCAACATATTATGCATCAAGCACGTAAGATATTATACATCTCGTATAAGATGCTTCTCAACATATTATGCATCAAGTATGTAAGATACTATACATCTCGTATAAGATGCTTCTCAAACATATTCAAGGTATTATGTTAAATTTTTTTAAACACCAAATACCAGCAATGATGTGGAGCAGCTGGGACTCTCACTCATTACTGGTAGGAATGCAAAATGCACAGACACTTTGAAGACATTGGCAGTTTCTTACAAAACTAAGCATATGCTTACCATACGATCCAGCAGTAACACTCCTTAGTGTTTACCCAAGTGAGCTGAAAACTTATATCCACACAAAACCCACACATGGATGTTTATAGCAGCTCTATTCATAATAGCCCAAACTTGGAAGTAACCCAGATACTCTTCAGTAGGTGAATGGATGAATAAACTATGGTACATCCAGATAATGGAATATTATTCATCCCTAAAAAGATACGAGCTACCAAGCCATGAAAAGATACGAGGCCCTTTCAGTGTATATCACTAAGTGAAAGAAGACAATCTGAAAGGCTGCATTCTGACTGATTCTAATTATATGACACTCTGGAAAAGGCAAAACTATCGAAACAGTAAAAAAAATGAGTAGGTCTCAGGGATTGGTTGGGAGAGGAGAGATGGGGGGGGCACAGGGGATTTTCAGGGCAGTAAAACTATGCTGTATGATACTACAGTGGTGGATCCTTGTCATTATTTGTTTTTTAAAACCAAATAATGAACTCTAATGTAAACTGTGGGCTTAATTTGGGTGATGATGTGTCTGAAGGTTCGTCAGCTGTAACAAATGCATCACTGTGGTGCAGGTTGTTCCTAGCTAGGGGCTTGTGTGTGTGAAGGGCCCAAGGAATATATGGGAACTCTTTGTACTTTCCACTCAACTTTTCTGCAGACCCAAAACTGCTAAAAATTGAATTTTATTAAGTAAAAGAAAAATTAGTATATGTCACATTTCAGGGGGTTTACAGTTGGTGAAGTCATGAATGTTAAGTCAATGATACAAAATCTTGTCAGAGGTTAGATGGCCCACACGATAAAGAAAACATATAATGCTTTCTATAGCCCCAGTTTCCTTATGTGGGGCCTTTCCTAGAGTGTGTGGGGTCTTTGTCTACATAAACGATTTGATTAAATATTATCTTAAGTTGCAGTGACTCATGCCAATAATCCTGGCACTTTGGGAGCCCAAGGCAGGAGGACTGCTTGAGGTTAGGAGTTCAAGATTAGCCTAAGCAAGAAGGAGTCCCTCACCTCTACAAACAATAGAAAAATTAGTTGGGCATAGTGGCACTTGCCTATAGTCCGACCTAGTTGAGAGGCCAAAGCAGGAAGATCATTTGAACCCAGAGGATTGAGATTGCTGTGAACCAGGATGACTCCATGGCACTGTGGCCAGGGCAACAGAGTGAGACCTTGTCTAAAAAATATATAAATAAACGAACAGATACATAAACATTGTATCTCAAAATTCACAGACTCCCAGGAAGGTGTAGTGATTTTACAGTTAGGATTTAGAATAAGGAACAGAGAAGAGGAACTTACCCGTTCACTTCAGTCACGTGCACATGAAGATTGTTTGTAGTGTCCAGGCACCATTTTTTTCTCTTAGGTCTGGGACTTTGTCTTCTTGTACTTTATTGTCAAATGTACCACTTTTGGATAATTGTATTTCTCCTACCATGAGAAAAAGACAGTAATGTTGTTATTACTCGTAAAGCTGTGGCGCTTTGAATTCTGTTTGCATTGAAACAAAATAGGCAGAATGGTTGCCTCTGCTACTCTACAATACTGTTAACTTACTACTGATTGTATTGTTACTCATGACCCTGCATTATTGGCTTCCGGGGATTTAAAAAGTTGATACTCTGTATTTTGGTGATATTGAACAAATTTAAGCCTTATAAAGTTGTTACTGTGTATTTTGGTGATATTGAACAAATGCAAGCCTTATACAAAGTGTTCAGGAAATGTGAGTGATAATTTCTTTTCAGGCTATGTTAAATTTTCCATAAAATTTTGGAATTTTATGATATTTATGGTAAATACACAGAACAGCACATCTGCTAGCCAACTCTTTCCTTAAACATTTTTTTAATTAAATCATAGCTGTGTACATTAATGCAGTCATGGGGTACAATGTGCTGGTTTTATATACAATTTGAAATATTTTCGTCAAACTGGTTAACATAGCCTTCATGGCATTTTCTTAGTTATTGTGTTAAGACATTTATATTGTACATTTAGTAAGTTTCATATCTACCTTTGTAAGATGCACTGTAGGTGTGGTCCCACCAATTACCCCCCTCCACCCATCCTCCCCCCTCCTCTCCCTTTCCCCATATTCTTGGGCTATAATTGGGTTATAGCTTTCATATGAAAGCTATAAATTGGTTTCATAGTAGGGCTGAGTACATTGGATACTTTTTCTTCCATTCTTGAGGTACTTCGCTAAGAAGAATATGTTCAAGTACCAGAATGTTTATTGTACCCAATTCATAATTGCTAAATCATGGAAGAAGCCCAGGTGCTCATCGACCCACGAATGGATCAATAAATTGTGGTATATTACACCATGGAATATTATGCAGCCTTCAAGAAAGATGGAGACTTTACCTCCTTCATGTTTACATGGATGGAGCCTTTAAACTCTTCATGCTAAAAACACTGTATTCTCTCTCTTTCAGCTTTGGCTGTATCCCCCTGACCACTCCCCATCTCTCTTTCCCCACACTGCTGCCAATGGGGAGGAGTAGACAAGGGCCATATTCATGGGCACCTTTTATTGCTATTAGAAGCTGTCATGTTTAATTTCTTTTCCACTTTCTTTTCATGGTTGGACTATTAGGTAAGGAATAAAGAATAACCACCAGAAATCTTTGGTTGCCCTCCATTTGATAGCTACTGTGTATTTCTTCTTTGAAGCTGACGTTGCTTAGATTGCCACTGAAGTTGTCTTCCCTTCTGCAAAAGTGTCAGATGTAGAAATCAAGTCACTATTGCATGGGAGGAAAATAGTATGTGCACACTGTCTCATATCTTTGTCAGAGGTTCCTTGCTGTTGATAAAAAGAGGTAGTGGGTTATGATGGCTTTTACTGAATTGTTCTGAAAATCAACACAAATATGTTTAGGTTTTATTATTATGATACAGGAGATACTTGATGTGGGAGAGAATGAGTTTTCAAATAAGAGAGTTTATTTTTTAATTTTTAATTTTTAATTATTAAGGACACATAATAGTTGTATTCATAGGGTACATAATTTACCATTAGCTGTAGTTACTTTTTTGTGCTATCAAATATTGTACAGTTTATCTGAGTATATTTTAGCACCCATTAACCATCCCCACTTTGTTCCGCCTCCCCACTACCCTGTGCAGCCTCTGATCATCATTTTACTCTGTCTTTGTGAGATCAATTGTTTTAATATTTAGCTCCTACATATGAGTGAGAACATGTGAGATTTGTCTTTCTCTGCTTAATTCACTTGACATAATGTTCCATCATGTTCCATTCAAGTTCTTTTTTTTTTGTAGAGACAGAGTTTCACTTTATCGCCCACGGTAGAGTGCCGTGGCATCACACAGCTCACAGCCCTCCAAATCCTGGGCTTAGGCAATTCCCTTGCCTCAGCCTCCTGAGTAGCTGGGACTACAGGCACCCACCACAATGCCTGGCTATTTTTTCATTGCAGTTTGGCTAGGGCTGGGTTTGAACCCACCACCTTCAGTATATGAGGCCAGTGCCCTGCCCACTGAGCCACAGGCACCACCCAGTGTTCTTGCAAATGATAAATTTCATTCATTCTCTTTTATGACTATATGATATTCCACTGTGTATGTGTACCATAATTTCTTTTTTTTTCTTTTGCAGTTTTTGGCCAGGGCTGGCTTTGAACCCACCACCTCTGGTATATGGGGCCAGGCCGGCACCCTACTGCTTTGAGCCATAGGTGCTACCCTACCACAATTTCTTTATCCATTTATCTGCTGATGAACACTTTGCTGATTCCAAATCTTGCCTATTATGAATAGTGCTGCACTAACGATGGGAGTGTGGATACCTTCTTCTCAATATACTGATTTCTTTTCTTTTGGATATATATCAAGTAATAGGCTTGCTGAGTCATTTGGTAATTAACAGTGTTAATTTTTCTTTTTTTGTTTGTTTGAGGGCACAAACGATTAGGTAACACTGTTTGCATTAATTAGGTAAAGTCCAAGCTGTAGTTGAGCCCTTCACCAAGGAGGTGTGCTGTATATCCTTACATTTTGCCAATTAGGTGAGAGCACACCAGTCTTCCCCCCTCCTCCCTCTAGACCCCCGCACTTCAATATAATTGTGTTTTTCTCTTGTCTTCATGTAGTTGTTCATCTCCTGATTCTATATTGGTGTTGGGTACGTTGCATACTTGCTTTTCCCTTCTTGTGATACTTTATTAAGGAGAATATTGTTCATCTCCATCCGGGCTAATACAAAAGACATAAAGTGCCTGTCGTTTTTATGGCTGAATAGTATTCCATGGTATACATATACCACAGTTTATAAATCTGATCATGGGTTGATGGGCATAGTATTAATGCCCTTATGGTAAAATGCGTTTTTTTCTTCTTTATAGATAGATACTTAGTAATGGGATTGCAAGATGAAATGGAAGGTCTACTTTTAGATCTTTGAGGATTCTGCATACTTCTTTCCATAAAGGCTATTAGTTTGCAGTCCCACCAACTATATAAAAGTGTTCCCTTCTATCCACATCCACACCAGCATCCACAGCTTTGGGACTTTGATGTGGACTGTTCTCACTGGGGTTAGGTGAAATCTCAAGGTGGTTTTGATTTGCATTTTCTGATGATTAGGGACAATGAGCATTTTTTCATGTGTTTGTTGGCCATTCATCTGTCTTTGGAGAAGAATCTGTTCATATACAGTTTTAGTTTTTTGCAGAAGCTCTATACTGTTCTTAATAATGGTTGCAGTAATTTACATTTCCACTAACATTTCCAAGGGTTCCCCTTTCTCCACATCCTTGCTGGCATTCTTTTTTTTTTTTTTTTTTGGCTGGGGCTCTGTTTGAACCCACCACCTCTGGTATATGGGGCCAGTGCCCTACTCCTTTGAGGCACAGGCGCCGCCTCTTTGCTGGCATTCTTTATGGCCTTTTTAAAAAAGCCATTTTAACTGGGGTGAGATGATATTTCATTGCACTTTTGATTTGCACTTCTCTTATAACTAATGGTGCTGCACATTTTTCATACACGTGTCCATTTTATTTATTTATTTATTTTGAGACAGTCTCACTATGTTGCCCTCAGTAGAGTGCCATGGCATCACTGCTCATAGCAACCTCTAACTCTTGGGCTTAAGTGATTCTCTTGCCTCAGCCTCCCAAGTAGCTGAGACTACAGGCACCTGCCATAACACCCAACCATTATTTTTGTTGTTGTTGTTGTTATTGTTATTGTTATTTAGCAGGCCTGGGCTGGGTTCAAACCCACCAGCCCTGGTGCATGTGGCTGGCACCTTAACCATTGAGCTATGGGCACTGAGCCTATTTTTTTTTCTTTTTTTGAAAAAATGTCTATTAAGATCCTTTGCCCATTTTTAATAAGATTATTCTATTTTTTTCCTATTGAGTTGTTGGAGCTCTTTATATAATATTTTATTTATTAATTCCTTATCAGATATGTAGTTTGCAAATATTTTCCCCCATTCTGTGGGTCATCTCTTCACATTGTTGATTGATATAGGCTATCAAGAACCGATGATTCCATTCACATTGCAGTAACTTCACTAAGTAACTACTGAATTCTTACTATTTCAGGGCCCAGGCTAGGTACAGAGGTTGGGAGAAGGTGACTGTCTTAGTCTGTTTAGTCTATTACCACAAAATACCAAAAAACTGGGTAGCTTATAAACAATATAAATTTATTTCTATCATTTCTGGAGACTGAGAAGTCCAAGATCAAGATGCCAGCAGATTTGGTGTCGGGTGAGGGCCTTTTTCCTGCTGGATGACTATCTTCTCACTATAACCTCACATGCAGAGAGCAGAGAACTCTGATCTTTTCAGCCCCTTATAAGAGTAGTAATCCCACTCATAAGGGCTTCACTCTTATGATCTATTCACCTCCCAAAGGCACTTTTAATTGTACTATCACATTGGGGATGGGGAAACATATTCAGACTATTAAGGGCCAAGAATGGCTTACTATATACTAGAGTTAAAATATAGACATTAGAGACTGTAAAACAAGAGAAGCCATGACGTGTGCTATCAGAGAGTTACAAACAAGAACAACAGGAAAACTGTGAATAAAGAGATTAACTTTGACAGAGAATATGGAAAGTCCTATGGAAAAAAAGAATGACTTTAATCAGGCCATGATGGATGGGTACTTGAACTGCCAGAAGTTAAGGAGCTAACCTTCCAGACCAACGGGGAGGCATGAACAAGGCAGCAAAATGTAGAGCATGTCGATCAATATGCCTACACATCGGGATATTCAGGGCATTCTGTTATGTTTATTGAGCATCTGTTTTGCAGGCAGTGAGCTAGAAGCAGGAATATAAGAGTATAGAATTTGGAATTCAACAAAGCCATATTTGAATCACAGTTCTACCACTTACTAGCTTTGTAACTGGAGATATCTTACTTAACTATTCTGAGGCTTAGTTTTAGTCATCTATAATAAAGATATCAGTTTTGTAGAATTATTTATAAGAGTTAGATGAGATAATGTTTGTACACTCCTCCAACCAGCACTCTCAATCTAGTGAAGGAGATAAGCAAATAAACAATTTTGATAATAAACACAGTGAGGGCATAGGGAAGAGAGTGGCTTTTTCTGCTTGAGGGTGTTGTACAAGGCTTCTTGAAAGAGGTGATGTTTGAACTAAGATCTGAAACTTAAGTGTGTGTATGTAATCCAGAGGGAAGCAAAGACAGTTTCTTTTTAGGTTGAGATATGAAAATGATAAAGCACCTTTATAATTGTGTAAGGTGAGAGTGGAAATAGGGATGGAGGAGTAATGGACAGGAAGACAAAGATGACCATGTATATGTCACCTACACATAAAGACAAAAAGTGGTATCTCAAAACCACATCAACCACTTTTACCTGATTCAAAATGTCAGACTCTTCCACTGAAAAAGGCAAGAGGCCCCGGGTAAGCTTTCCCTCATGTAAGATGTAAACAAGTTTGCACAAGAGCTTCTGTAGCAGATGTTCTCTCTTTTCTTTGGTCCGATAGAGGAAGAAAGAGAAAGACAGACAAGACACAGACCTTCAAGAAATATAATTGCTTCTCCTCTCCTTATGTGGAACATTTTGTTTAGTTAGTAAACACTAAATAAGATGTAATTAGCTCATTTAAAAGTAGGAGTCTTCTGGTGGTGTTTGATATGTTTACCATGTGGCTGGTGCATTAAAGTGCTTATCTTTTTGTGTCTTCTTCCAGACCGAACATTTGCCTTTGCAGACTCAGTTCAAAGAAAGAGATGTTGGCAGTCTTCAGCACCCTGTAAGTAATAGGTGGAGCTAGTAGAGCTGGTGGCTTATTAAAGTATTATTTACTATTCATAAAAGTTCATTTTTTTAAATCTCTCCCTTATTTGAGTGCCTATACTATCATTTGGTAAAGTCATTGAGCTTGTTTAGTCTTAGAAGTAATCAAGTTTTGTGAAACCAATAACCAGGCAGAGGAGTCTGTACAAAAGACACCAGAGAATATCATGGGGATTTCATTTTGTAAATGTCAACTGTGGCCCAAGGTCAAGCCAGAAAGAAAGATCAAGACAAGAGGATATTTTTAGTAGAGTTTCTTATTTTCTGTTGTGTTAGGCATATGGTCAAATGCCAGTTCATTTTCCTTTCCCTAGTTCCTCCATGCTGAATGTTGAGGTTTAGTTTTGTTTTGCTTTACTTGTTTGATTTAATTATTTTTATCCCTCATATATTCATTCCAGGCTAGAGCCTTGCTTGAGAGTCTCCTGAGATTTACAAGCGTATCCTTCTCCAGTTTACCTTAACTGATACCAACTCTAAATTTCAAAACCTGAAACTGATCATAGTGCCCATTAGTCATAATTTTGTATTTAGGAGCTGCCATTAGTCTTATTCAGGTATTGTAAGCAAAAAATGACTGGAAAATGATGGGTCGTTGAACTTTACCTTAGCTTGTGAAGTAATGAGTCAGGGACACAGACTGTAATGAATTCTATTCTTGCCTGTTTATACCAAAGTGCTAGAAAAATGTAAACAGCTGCTCTACTAATGTAAGCAATGTTTGAATTCTTAGAATGGAATAAATAGCAGGAGATTTGACTATGAAGATGAGAATCCAGCAGGGGAAGATGGGATTCAACAGATGTACCCCCTTTATAATCAGATGTGCTACCATGACCGGAGCCCTGGCAAACATCATCAAAACAAGGACCCTGAGAGAGTCTACGTCAACCCACGAGAACATTATGTGTGATTCTTCTCTTTTTCCAATGGGTATTCTAAGAAATGTTTATTGCAGAGAGTAACTGAGGCCAGTAGGTATTTTATTCTCTCTCACATAAAACATTCCTAGTCTAAGTGTATTGGAAGTCTTGATGAATGACTAAAAGACAATAGCAAATTTCTTTTCTTCATTAACCCTTCATTAAGGGTTTCTTAATAGCCAGCTAGGTTTGTGAAGTTGACTATAGCTTTGTGCGTTTCTGTGACAATAGTGTTTAACTACTAACATTTGGCCTACAATGGCATGTTCATTTAAAAGTATAGCATCTGCCTGTGATGACTGCAGTGATTCTCCAGAAAGAAAGTCCCCAAATAGTATTATTAAGCTTGTTGGGTCTCAGGCAGGCTGGCCTGTTCATCTGTAATTCAAACAGGCAGAAAAATGAGTTGAGAATCCATTTCACTGTTTAGCTGGGATTTGGATTTCCCTGACATACTTAATACAATTGCAATACCTGTGTACAAACAAAGACCCGAGGAAAGAGGGAAAATTTGCTCTTTATCCAAAAGAAACAACAAAAAAAGGCAGTTAAAACCTTCAGGCCTTTGGCTACTTTCAAACCCTTGTGTTACTGTGATAGATGCTCCTTCTTGATCACTAGAGCCCTGCGGGGTGTATATTCCTTGCTGTTATTCCCCTACTCTTGGCTAGCTGTGTGTAACACAGGTTCTTCTTTCACTCTGTCATTATTCCCACAGTCCTGTTCCTTACTTACCAGATTAGCCTATTTCCCACCTATTAAATTCTAAAAAGCCTATCTAAATGGGGTACAGCCTTTAGCCTTGTCTCTCTTTTCTCTAGTATTATACATAGCAAGCTCAGCTTTCACTTGTGAAATTCCTTTCTGACTAATCCCATCTATACAGGCTTTAGCCACTCTTTTGCATTCTTCTCACTACTTATCATCCATGTTTTACCTACCTCACAAAAGCCTGCTGGAAAATCATCATGAAATAACTCCTGCTCTTAAAAGCTAGATGAATAAATTGAAAACTTAAAAAAAAAAAAGTAAGGCACTCATGTTCTTTATCCCTCTTCCCCTCCTTTACCTGGTCATCATGAGTAAAGAGATGCTAAAAAGCAAAGAATATAGTTAGTGCCTTATCTATCAGTATATCCTGCAACACTTTAGTGCCTACAAATGTCCATCTAGTGCTTTCTCATGTCCCTTTGCCAATTTTCCATCACTGAGACTGATGATAGTAATTACACTGGAGTGTACAGAGATGGGGAGCACAGTTACAGATCCGAATGCCCATCACTCACCCTCACATGTTAAGGAGAGCATTTTACTGTGTGTTCTGGAGTATTAGAGGTGTGTCCCAGATATAAAAAACACTACAAACTTGTCATATATTAAGAAAGAGCGTAACAAGCACTAAAATAAGTAAACTTCAATGGGAAAGGAGAAAGAATATTAACATAGATTTAATAAGAAACCAAAGATATTTTGTAATTTGTGTTGTGCTGGCCCTGTTCTTCTTTATGTGTTTGTTTCCCTTTTTTAGTCACTGTGCTTTGTCAGACAAATTATCTAGGCTGTTCTATAGCAGTCATTACCTGGATGACCAACAGTTCATGGAGAAAGGATACTTAAATTTCAGCTCAATTTTTTAGCTAGGTAATTAGCAATTTACTAAGGCTATAGTTATATAGGTTCAAAGGATAAGTTTCAAAACCCTCATTGCTGTTATCACTGTGCTACCTCAGAATTAGAGTTTACTGCCCTTTATAGCAAAGAAGATATTCAACTTTATGAATTAGAATGGCATCGCTGAGTTAGCATAATGGAAAAGAACCCTGGCAGTTGTTTTCTAATAAGAAAGTGACTGTGATCAGATCTCTCCTTGACAGGGATGTGTTTAATAAATATTAGATGTTATGCAGGCAATAAGATGGTACAGCAACTCCTTCAGAAAGCTTTAAAAAATGGTGAAGATAGTTTGCAGGTTCTTGCTGGGAAGTTTGTTGAATTAGCTTCACAAAAGCCCACCATGGACCAGAAAAGCAGAAATATCTCATTTACCCCAGAATAGGATTTGTTAGGACTGGGTCTTGGGAGCGTTTGGCTTGTCTTTAGTACCCTCTGTAACATGAAGAACCTACTGTCTACCTTTCAACATTCCATATAGTTATGGAAGAGAAATTTCAGGATGTAGACACCTCTTTGGTAGCCAGATAGTTCAATATTGTCTTTGTCTTTCTGTCAGTTGTAATATTTTTTTAACAAACTGGTAGGTTTTATAGCTCTTGGCCCTTTACATGGGTCACATAAACTCTATAATAGCTTATCCTGGTGCCTTCCATCTGTTCTCTCCCCAAACTGAGCTAAATAGAAAGGAGCTTTTAAAAGCATTTGATCAGCCCGCCCCTTCAACCAAAAGATGCCATCCAAAATTACCCTGCTGATCTCTAAATCTGGAGCCTCAACTACTGGACTATGCCATTTAAAGACTCTTAAAGGTCAGTGAGTGAGGTTCAGGGATTAATCCACAGCTGATATTACATACTATTCTCATAACTTGTTTACTAAAACACATTGGAACAGAAATAAAACTCCAGATTGCTTATCCACTTACTGTTGGAGCTTTGTATTTCAGAAGTGCATACTTTGCATTGGGGAGTGCATGCTCACCTCAGACACACGGCCTTTACTCCGTCTTTTGTAGGCAGCCAAACTCCAGGAATGTGCATTGTTGCTGCAGTAGCAGATCAACAGTTTCTTCACACACCACACAAAACTGAAGCATCTGCACCTCCTAGCATTGGCCTGACATGGTGGGCTAAGAATCTTAAATGGTGGGGCAGTGCCTGTGGCTCAAAGGAGTAGGGCGCTGGCCTCATATACCTGAGGTGGTGGGTTCAAACCCAGCCCTGGCCAAAAACTGCAAAAAAAAAGAACCTTAAATGGTAGTGATTTATTATCTCCTCTATGAGGATTCCCTCATCACTGGCCTTATATGTTCTAAATTTGAAGAAGTCCAGGCTCTTTGGGGCAACACCATAACATTCTTACCAATGCTAGACTTCCCTATAACGTGCACATAATAGATGCTAAACAAGTATACTGGAACTAAACTAACTGGACCCCTCGTTAATTTAATTTTCTAAGGGTTTTTGTTTACTCATAATGAAAGAACGGTTTTTTTATCCTTCCATTGAGAATCATTTTCCTGTGACCTCTTTCATAGTAGTCTCAAATTCACTATTTTGCTTTTCATTGTTCAGTCTTTCCCTGTGCTAGTCTCCTGGTGCTATTCTGAATATACAGTAAAGTCAGCCTTCAAGTCTCTTATTCTCTGGAATATAAAGGATAAACTGTTATACCAAGAATCAGAAGAAGAGATTCTGTTCTCAGCTTCAGCCCTTTCTAGCCATGGAAACGTAGGCAAGTTACTTACCATAAAGCAGAGATTATGTTACCTTCCCTGCCAGCCTCTCAGAATTGTGGTCCAAGCTAAACGAGATAATAATGGATGGCAAATTGGGGAGCTGGGAGTTCTCTTCAACCTGACAGATGCCTGTGTCTCTATTACTGTTGCGCATTGAACCTAAACTTCCAGTGCCCTTACCAGCATAGAGTACTGTGGTGTACCTAGGGAGGGAGAACCAAGAAGCAACATGAAAATTTGAGTATAGCCAAGTAAAACTGAGATATACTTTTTTTTTTTACTAAAATAAATATTTGTGACGTGGAAAGCTTGTTAATCTGAATCTTGGCCTTTTAAGCTTTAGCTAGAATTAAAAGTACATGTTGCTATAACCAGTGGTTGCCCTTGTTTTACAAGTTGCTACTAAAAATGGTATTAGGGAATACAGTTTTCTTGATTTTTTTTGAAAGCAGAGATAGAAGAGGGTGCATGGAATAAAACCATAGAAGTGTTTATTAAGATGAAAGTAAGTGTATATATTAATTGTTTACTTTAGTCTTGACCTTATTCAAAGGCTCCAAAAGATAGCCTCTATTCATTAGATTAACCATAGCTATAAAAACAACAAACTGAAAATGAAAACCATTGCTTCCCACTTGGTTCACTGTTAGTGGGCACAAACTTCTGTCTACCATCCCTTCCTCAACTGGTTCTTTAATATGCTTCTTGCTCTGTTTGTTTTGCCTTTATTGTACTCCCAGGTGTGGTAACACTCATATAGTGGACAGCTGGAAAGAAAGCTGGCTTTGGTAGAAAGCCAGAAAAAAACAGTAAGGGATGAAATAGAAATGTCAGCGTCCTCACCTGTGGCTTCCTGTGCTTGACTGTCAAGGCCATTCCCTTCATTTTTGGGCCACTCACAGACCCTATAGGAAGACCAAGGACTTTAATCTCTGTTAACCTAGAAAGTATTGTTTGCAAGTTTCTTCAACTCTACCTAATGATTGGATTAAGTTATTACACCTATAAAAGTATTTGGGTTTCCTCCATTAAATAATTTATCAGTTTGGGCACTCAAAACTATTGGTTGTTTTGGTAGTCTTCAGTAGTAGAGAAGTGTGGGCACCATAGGCGCCTCCCTGAACCTCATTAGGTGGTACTCTACACCGAAGTCACACCTCAGACCACTTGCAGCTTCTATAGCATGCATATTCATAAGCAGGAGGCACCTCAACATTATCCTACCAAGAAAAGTTATTACAAGTAAATCCAGCAATATTCCAACAGATTTAGTCAAGCAACTCAATTCTTGGTTTGACTTCTAACAGGATGAGTTAGGCAATCCTAGGTCTATTGGGCTTGCTAAATTCTTACATATACTTGTGGAAAAGATGAGGATTGCCCTACCATATTTGGGTAAATCCACATATCTTTAACACTAGGAATTTGACCATTGAAAATACTTTTAAAAGTCTGTGGCTCTGAGCTGCAAATAAAGCTTTGTGGCAGAAGCCTCTGAAGTAATTAGAGTTTTTTTCAAATGCTAGCTAATACCCCCTGGAGGGGATATTCCCAATTAGGATGCTTCAGATATTAATCAGCCACGCCCACAGTGTATATTGTATATACACCCAGTCTGACTAATGTACACCAAAATAATTTAAAGGTATTATATTAAATATCATGGAATTTGTTAAGGATTTCTCAGGTTATCACACCCTCACACTAGTAGAGATCTTTACTAGTCAACAACCTGCTAAATAGAGTTGCACTGGCAGTCATTCTTGTGAAAACTTTTTCTTTCTTAGGGTATTCGTGTGTGTGTGAGAGAGAGAGAATTGTACTTAAAATTTGCAGCTCAAAAAACATTTTGCAGTTCACATATACAAGAGAATCCCACACCTCTAAGCAGCTCACTAACACAGGCACATTTTGCTTCATTAATTAATATCTCTGCAAAAAGTCTAGAGACAGGAGTAGAGCAGACACATCTACATTATCAGTCTAAATATGTAAAATATTAGACTTATTTCTATAATATTTCCATTAGTAGATTATTCTCCTCAAATTTCTGTTTGTTGATAGAAGTTTGAAGTAAACTAGAATAAAAGAGAACATCAAAAATTTAGTAGACTAGGGTGGTGCCTGTGGCTCAAGGAGTAGGGCGCCAGCCCCTTATGCCAGAGATGAAGGGTTCAAACCCAGCCCCAGCCAAAAACTGCAACAAAAAGAAAAAAACAAACAAAATTTAGTAGACTCTAAACATTTTTTTATTGGTGTTTTAATGCATCCATGCAACATTGATAATGATGTAGTAATACATAGTAATAGTTCTCTCTGAATCTCAAGGAGAAAGGAACCATTGACGAAAAAAACATTCTCCATTCCATTGGTTATGAATAAATTCTTTCCATTGCTTTATCTCCTAGAATATTACAGTGTTTGAAGGCTAAGGCTGTGGTAGGTATCAAATGGTATATCTTTCTACATCAAAAAGTACTAATTACATTCTGTATCCTCAGGCTGTGAGGTTCAGGGTTAAATGTCTGAGTTTCAGAAGAACAGTGATTGCAAATATTGCCATATATGTTTTGGAAAACAGCAATATCTCCATGAATTGAAAATAGGCTTCTGTCCTCTTAAGTGCTCCCATTCTGTAGCTGTAGTGGTTTCTGCTAGCACACGAGTTATCACAGGAGGCATGTCAAGTGGACCCAAGGAAATATACTCTTTGTCTTAAAAGTATCAGTAGGTTATAATTGCCATCCCAAACAATCTTCAGTAAGCAAAAGCCAGCTTTCTGAGATATTTCACTCTTCTACATCTACAGGTGGGAGACCAAACAGTTGCCCTCTTGTGGTTTTTCCCAGCATTACCATTTAAAGTTTCTATAATCAGGTGCCTTATGGCACAGCAGGATCCTTGGTACCATGACTTAACCTGATTATACTGATTGTCATGACACGGAGTTTAACTGTGAAAGTCAATTAGAGGAAACCTTGAGGGAAGGCCTCCCTGGGAATCCAAAACATCAGATTTGCTACACTGGTTTAGAACTGTGGCCTGTCCTACTACAGATGGGTCTGACAGCCATGAAGAGATATTTTATGTGCCTCCTCCAGAAGTTAATTTCCCTTAATAACTCACAGTGGATCTATGAATCCCAGAGTTACACATGATTTTCCAAATGAATGGGCACTATTATTTTGGTTTCAGATACCCTTTCCAATAATAACCAGTATTTTTTTAATCGACCCTAGCATATTCCATTTCCAGCTTTCCTGATGACTCAGTATCCATTATATTTTACTTGAGGTAGCAGCAGTTTGTCCTAATACATTAGTTTGCACTTGCCCATAATATGGCTGATTTCTTTCTCTGCTTTTTTCCATGTAATCTTATGAGAACTTAACATATATTTCCTTTAGCAGAGCATTTCAATACGCAGACAAGTGTTTTGTCCTTTTAGGTTTCATTGTGTACTTGAAATTCCAAATCCTTGATAAAAAAAAAATGTTAAGTAGCTGATGTTGCTGCTGGACGCTTGGATTATTCCACTTGTCCATCTATAAAAGTTCCTGTTTATTCTCTACCTTCTGTTTCTATTTCTAAGCCAGCGCTTTAAGACATAACATCTGCTCGAACCCGTTCATCTCCATATGGTCTTAACTTCTTTACTTCTTAGTTTTCATGCCTGTATGTTAGTGCTCTCTACCTCACAGGGGTTTTATGAGGGGGGGAAATTAGATGTTGAAGGGTTGTTTTCAAGAGAGATCCTGCTTTAAAGTGATTTTATAACAGGGTTACAAATGAGTAACTCTATAGCTATTTTTTCTTCCTATTCTTGTTTTGCTGTTTTTATTTCTGAAAAGTTATCTCTGTCTGAAAAGAGACTTTAATCTGGTTTTAACTTTCTTCTCATTAACCCTTATCTCACTGAAATCCACGCTCTGAACCTCAGTCTTTTTGCTTATTGAGCTAAAACTAATTCTTCCACAACAAATCCCACATACTTTTATTCCTTTCATTAAACAAACATCCTTCACAAAGAAACATTCTGGCTCTTCTTCCTACAAGAAGTCAGAGGTAACGAGGTCTCACTCTGGCCCTGGCACAGTCTCACTGTGTGCCTTCTTTTCCTCAAGTAAACTGAAGGTAATTTGCCTGTTTCACAGTGCCCAGGTGTGAGTCCTGAAAACGGTGAAAAGCATTTTGCAAATGCCCTGTACTATAGAAATGTGTAGTGGATAATCTGGAGAGCCTTAAAGTAGAAATATGTTCTAGATCAGTTCAGAATACTAATTCACCTGTTTTCAAAAGTTCTATTTTCTTAACCTGCTCTTTTTTGTTTCTAGTGAAAATTAGTTTCTAGACATATTAACTATTTTAATTCTGGTGTATAGGAAGTGATCAATAGTATATATTCTTGTCAGAAAATGCCCTAGCTGTATTTTTAAGTGTTAAAACTGAAAGGATTATGTAACACTGTAGTTGGGGTGGGGTGGGAGATTCTAGCTCAAATGTTGCAAAGTACTACGTACAGAAATACAAAGATTAGCTTTGAATTTGAGATTGTTTTATAAATAGTAGATGTTAATGTTGTTGTTTTTAGATATTTTTTATTTTTAAGTTACCAGAAATTGTCTTTTATTTTTCCAATTTTGAACTATATGTTTAAATAAAGTTTTCATTGACTAAGACTTTTCATTTACATTATTACTAATAAATTTGTTGCTAAAATACATATAAAAGTAAATAACCTAATAACATCACTGTAATATTTAAGATTTAAATAACTTCTTTTATGGCAACTGTAAGTTTCTATACTTGAATCTTTTTATTAATAAGATTTAAAACATAGTAACAGAAATGCTTTTACTTCAAGCAATATTGGAAATTTTTTTTTAAACATGATAATAAGTTACATATTGTAGTTATGAAAATGACTTAATACTTCTTTAGTGAAACTAAAGTAGTACTCTTCATTCCTGATCAATCCTTAGGAGTTAAAGTATTCTTTCTTTTCATGAAATTATATTGGTGTAAAATGGTCATTAAATTTTCTTATTTATTCCTCCCCACAAAAAGTTGATGTCTATAATAGATGCCTGAACTCTGGTTTTTTTTCTCAGGGGGAGATGCTTTACTGGTCTAACAAAATTCCGAAGTCTAGGAACCACTCATTTTTAAATAATATCTTTCTGAGATACCGTAGAATTTACTCTTTTATTGTATTAAACAGTGGCTTTTAGTATAGTCAGAGTTGTGCAACAATCACCACAATCAATTTTTAAATATTTCATCAGCCCAAAGAAGGAAACTGCACATTAGCAGTCACTGCCTATCCACCCCTCCCTCAAGTCCCTGGCAACTGTGTCTTTTTTCTCTGTGGATGTCATGTAAGTGGAATCACATGCTGTACAGTTCTGTGTGACTGGGTTCTTTTACTCTGCATAATGTTTTCAAAGTTCATCCATATTGTAAGTATCACTTCTTTCCATTGTATGGCTAGTAAGAAAATAGGCATATTTTCTTCACACTACATTTCATCCATTCATCAATTGGTAGACATTTGAGTTGTTTGCAATGTTTGGATATACTTATGAATTATATGAGTAATGCTGCTGTGAACATATGCATACAAGTTTTTGTGTGAAAACATGCTTTATTTCTCATGCATATATTCCTAGCGATAGAATTACTGGATCACTGGATCATATGACAAATCTGTGTTTTAACCTTTTGAGGAACTACCAAACTCTTTTTCAAAGTTGTTGCACTATGTACATTGCCACCAACAGTAGACGAGGGTTCTAATTTCACATCTTCACCAACACTTGTCCTGTTTTTTAATTATAGCCATCCTAGGAAGTGTGAAATGGTATTTCACTGTGTTTTTTTTTTTAATAGGAAAAAAATCTCATTTTATTATTTTTTTATCTCACTTTTATATTTTTTTAGGGTAAGGACAACAGTGATCTTTGTTTTCTATAACTCTGTAAGAAGATAGTCATTCTAAGCTTATGAG
The DNA here is from genome assembly GCF_000181295.1 of Otolemur garnettii. Lineage (NCBI taxonomy): Eukaryota > Metazoa > Chordata > Mammalia > Primates > Galagidae > Otolemur > Otolemur garnettii. The sequence continues at coordinate 923,276 of NW_003852517.1, forward strand.
CTATATAAAAACAGGCTGTAGACTGGATTCAGTCCATAGCTAGCCAAACTCTGACCTAGAGGATAGACTTAGCAAACAAATACATTAAAACAGGTATTTAAAGTACATTCCATATATTGAAAAATGTAGAGGAGAATATGATAGATGTGGGAAATTTGAAAGAATACAAGTGGTAGAGTGCTAACAAATCAGCTTGATGGATTAAAAAAAAAATCGACTTGCATCATTTGCTGATTTCCTTGGTGAACCTACTTCCACCATGGCAAATTTTAACTTACCAGCATGACACTGCTCAATCTACAATCAGGAAGTGATGTGCACAGTCAGAGCTTGCAAGCTGACTCTAACACATGACTGGTATAAACCATTTCTGAATGCATGACTTAGAACAATCAAATGTAGCTAACATCTTTAAGGCTACTGTTGGTCCTCTCCACTCCTACGAGCATCCAGCGAGAGGGAAAATATTTGCCTTTTCCTATTTTATTATTGGACTCCCCAATAGCCTTTTTCTTTTTCCCAACCTTCATTCTCTAGAAACACAGCTACATTTTCATGAGGTAAAATAAATGCATAAACATGCACACTCCCAAAAATGCAAAAAGAGAAGTGTATTGGAATAAAGGCAAAGCAACCAATGGGAACATGTTCTGATCTATCCAGAAAACTTCCTGAAAAATGTATTTAAGTTGGGCATTGAATAGATGGGATGTGGCCATGTACACACAAAAACAGACATAGTCCACATATATGGATGGTTTGTGCAAAAGTGAGAGTCCAAAAAATAAAAGCTGAGAAAGATGTGTCTCAGTGGTTAGATATGCAATATGTGGTCAGATATTTACTTTCCAGAGTTTCCAAGAAAAGCCTTAACTTTAGGTTCTCTTTCCACAAAAACAACACAAAGCAAGGTGGAAAAAATTCCTTCCACACCCTCTGAAATTGCTGCAAGAAAACTCTAGAGAAATTAGGCGGTGAATCATCCAGAAAATAAGCAGTTTATATCTCAGACTTTAAACAGCCCTTTGAAATTCTGGGCTAATATACCGGGTGTCCATAAAGTTTGTCTGCAATTTTAAGTTTCACACTATTTTAAGTTGTACACGAACTTAATAGATACCATGTATTTTCAAATTGGTATTCATACACCATATTTAAGAATAATCGAAGCTTCCTGTCCATAATGTGCCAGGGTTCCCCCTATTTTTTCTAAACACTTCCCTTCCTACTGAAGCCCACAGTTCTGTGACCTATGTTTGTCAGCTCAAATCAAAGCAAAGAATGGAGCAGCTTTATTGGTCAGAGGTGGCTGTGTTACCTTGCTCAGTGAAGAAGAGGGAGAACTGTTTATTGCCAATCAGGGGACATTTTGATGATTAAAAGAGAACTCAGAATTGCTGATTCCCCAAATCTGAGATTTCCCAAGTGGGAATATGCAGGATAAAGGTACTTTAATATAATGTGTGAGTTCTCTGCAAACTCTTCTATTCTTGCAGGTTTTTTTCATTTGTTTGTTTGTTTGTTTGTTTGTTTTTGGTGAGGGCTGGATTTGAACCCGCCACCTCAGTAAGTCAGACTTACTGATTTCCTAACATAGTTCTGCTTTCCAAAGTCAGTCTTATTATCCCTGTAGGAATACCTATGCATGTCATACTAGGTGTCAACATGCTAAGTTTAATATCCAAGGTCAATACCCTAATCCAGAGCATCACTACTTATGGGATTATGTATAAAGGCAGGGCCTAAGGGAATGTGGCATTGGTATGTGTTCTCAGGCAATCTTGTTTTCTTCTGCATTTGGCCTATAGAAAACACTGTCCTATTCTTTCTGGCTACAGAGGATCCCACTCTCCACAGCTGCTTGATGCAGTATTTCCAAGTGTGAAATATGCTGCCTTCAGGATCTGAAGAGCTCTACCTGGCCTTGCTAATATTTACTTCTTTATGGTGGAAGATGCAAGATAAAATATTTATTTTTCACTCTAGAGGAAATATTCCAGCTGTCTTGGTCACCATATTTCTAAACATTCTACTGACATGTCAGACCCAATAATGTTTATAGATTTTTATCTCCCACCTCTAGAGTGCATGTGTCTTGCTAAAGTCTCCAGCCTACTAGCCATTTCTTGCTCAGCCAGATCAGTAGGGTCAGCCCACTATTAATGTAATGGGTCAGTGAGACATTCAATGGAATGTCCAGTGAGTCCAGATCTGCTTTGACCATATTGTGTCAGAGAACAGAGAGTTAATATAATCCTGTGTCAAAAGTGTAAATATATATTGTTGCCATTCCACATAAAGGAACTTTTTCTGATATTTTTAGGTCAGAATAGAAAACAACATGTTGCCAAATCAACAACCACATATACCACAAAGTTAAGGTCTTATTAGTCTGCTTCAGTGAAGATGACCCATTTGGTACAATAGCTGTCATTGGGGATACTACTGATTGTGTTTCTAAGAGTCTACTCTTATCTTCCCAGGTCCATCTTGTTTCTTCAAGGCCCAGACTGATGGAAGAATGATAAGGAATATTATCATCTAAATTATTAGCTGTGGGTGTTGCCTGTGGCTCAAAGGTGTAGGTTGCTGGCCCATATACTGGAGGTGGCAAGTTCAACCCAGCCCTGGCAAAAAACTGAAAAAAAAATATATACATTACCTGTGGCATAATGTCTGATATCTCTTTTAGGCAGTGTTATTTTAAACTTACTATTGGGCTAAGTGGGAGGCAGTTTTAGGAAATTCTACTTCTTCTGCCCCACCACAAACACCCTTAACCTAGTGGTTAAGGACCCAGTATGGATGTTGTGCCAGCTATCGGTACTGCAGCACCTTTGACTGGGCAAATAACCATCAAGTGGTCAACAGGACTCCACTAATTATCTATTCTTCATATGTGTCCACTGTAATGACTGAAGGGCATAGGGACACTTAAAGACTCCAATTATTGTCAAGTTAAACCTAATAGTCCTTGAAATATCTGGTTTCCACAATATACAACTGTCCATATGTTTCTTCAGACAAGAACTAGGGGAATTCTTACCATGAATACTTGCTAGAGTGATTCAGTCAATTATGGGCCTGAGAACTGTCCAAGTCCAGAAACTGGATAAAATATGTTGACTTTTTATTTATTGCCACCATTATTAGCCATCCCATGTTTCTTCTGATGGTATAAAATGAGAATGTCTCTTTTTGTTTAATTTTTTAAACCTTGAGAGGTCATTCTCTGTTAATTCAGGGGGTCTCAAACTAGCTTGCTTTGGAATCACTTGGAAAGCTTGTTCAACCAGGGATTGCTGGATCCCATCCCCAGAGTTTTTGAGTCAGTGGGTCTGGGGAGGGTCCTGAGAATTTGCATTTCTAAAAAGTTCACAAGTGAAACTGATGCTCCTGCTTCAGGGACACTGTAATCATTTCATGACTATAGGGCAGGCCCCCTTGGCTCACCAGGTAAATGGATCCACCTGGCTTGCTACACCAGGTAGCTACACTTGGCTTTCTGTTACTTTGGGGTCCTATTGTCACTACTGTTATCACCATTTGAGGTCCTTTCATCATTGCTGAACATTTTAGTGATGCTGGAGCCCTTCTCACCTGTGTATTCTTGTGCCCTTGGTTAACGGTCTATCCTCTGGCCTTTCTGTGGCACATACTCCTTAGGTGGGTTTGGGAGCCTCACATAATATACATGTAATATATCCAATCTAGCACGTCCACTTCCCTGAGCCTGTTAATCCATTCTTCTTCCTCCTGCCAAGGAAATTCTGGCATTTCAACTCCACTTAGTATGGGTCATTGCTATTTCCATGCTTCTAGGAGCCATCCTATCAGCAAGGTGACACTAGCTCCTGGGAGCCTTGCCAAGGTGTAAATCCTATATCTCTGGAGAGTGCTCCCAAATCATTAGTCTCCTTTATCCACTCTTATGTTCCAACTCCCCTTGGTCAAGCATCCTCAGAATCCAGTCCCACAGGTACTGCCCTGGCATCTGCCAGTATATATTGGCTAGGACTTGCAGCTCCTTTGGAGTAGAGTGCCTTTTCCCCCTTATCTGGCCCAGCATGTCCTGGGATAATTATGACTTAATCCTGCTTATAAGGTTACTAGCCAGGAGGAAAGTTTGGGGAGATTCTAAGGGGAGCCCATGCTATCTTGAGGGAGAGAGTGTGCTGCTTTCAAGCAAGAGGGAAGTGCTAAGTCTAAATAGGGAGGGTAGGCCATATCTGCAGGCTCCGAGAATTCAGAAGAGTTATAGGGTTGACACTAGCCCTGATTTGCCCAAGACTGCCTTGGTTTTAAGCATAGGAAACTCCCCAGCCAGACACAGGGAAATCAAGAAAATTGATCACTCTGGGATTCTGGGGATTTGAAATTTTCCCAGATGTTCCCATCCTAAATGTCAGGGTCCCATTTTTCTCAGTCACATTGGGACAGCAGGTCTGCATGGTTAGGTATTTAATTGTCTTAGGATATCAGCACTATATTTAGTCCTGGGCTTACACTCCAGCTCTTTTCTTCCTTCCTGATGGTGGATATGGTAAGCCTCTATGAAACAACCAGGGAAACCCTCTGACTTTCATATTTGCCTCTCACTTTCTAATTAATTGCCCATAGCTTTTTCCCCCCATTCCCCCCACTCTTTTTTTCTTTTTTTTTTTTTAATTAAATGACAGCTGTGTACATTAATGCAATCATGGGGTACAGTGTGGTGTTTTCTTATACAATTTGAAATATTCTCATCAAACTGGTTAACATAGCCTTTATGTCATTTTCTTAGTTATTGTTTTAAGATGATTATATTCTACTCTTAGAAAGATTCACTTGTACCCTTGTAAGATAAACCATAAAAGTTCTTTAGGATATTAATGGCCCTCAGCAAAACTCTTGTAATCCCATCATCTTTATAATTACTATTTCCCCCTCAGTTTTCAAACACCAGGTAAATCTCACCTGCTAGTGCATTCTCTTCTGTGGCTGTATCATTCCATTTTACCACCCACTGGGCCAGGAGATGCCCATGTTCCATTCATCATCAGTTACCTGTCAGGTGACTGATGATTCAGCTCCAAAATCCCATCTTATTAGCTGCTATGTAGGATTATTCATAACCAAACATTGCAGCTTGGGTTCTAAGGAAGCAGATGTGGAGGTGGAGTTAGCATGCAGGATATTTTCCTACAGATGAACACATGTTGAAAGGAGGGTCAGAAAAAAAGACTGGGCAGAGGCAAAAGAACTGTGGTGCAGACAGAGCCTTGACCCACCCCACAATAAGTTCTGGATCATGGATGGCCCGTCCAAGTTGTCCCCCATTGAAGTGAAATGGCTGGGCTTTATATCCCTGCTTCCCTCCATCAGGGGATGGGAGCTTCCCTGGGAAGGGCATGTCCTTGGGTAAGCAGCACCTCTTGAACAGGGGCAACCCTGGAAGCTGAAAGCTGGGATAGGATGTCTTTATATGAGCAGTATATTTCCATGTCTACCATACCAGAAGAGAAACTGAAGTTACTTTCATTCTGATGGGTTGCTCTTAATTTGCTTATAGGCCCAAAAGGTTCTGTGAATGATAAAATGACATTTAAATTATTGACATGTTTTCTCCCTGTATTCTTTTCATTTTCCCATTCAAGGAGGGTGTTAACTTTTTGGGTTTCCTTGTCTTGGGGGACGTTTGTTCTCTTCCTTTCAGGATTTTTCCCCAGAAGCTTAAAGCTATTGTTCTGAAAATAGAGTTTGAAGAGAATGCAATTTCTTTCAAACTAAAAAAAAAAAAAAAATGTGCAAGGATAGACAGTCCCACAAAACAGATAAGTATGTTGTCTTATTTTTCCCTGTGGGGAATCAGAGCATCAGAGGGAGAGGTTACCTGTGTCCTAAGCCTGGCTAAGAAGCTGCTCAGTGAGGAGACATGTGAGCATACATAGCAAGTATCTGAGCAATGATTTCTAATCACTAGCCACTACCACCCCTTGGTGTTGTGTAGGACCTCAGGACTCTTAACACGGTCCTGAAATAGAAAAGGTAAGCAGAAGAATGGTAGAATAAGTATAGACTGATTCAAACCTGCTTCATTCCATCATGTTGGTTCCTCCATCGCTTCCACTTCTCCTCCCTTAATTGGTAGGTCCTCTGGGCCTCCTATTCTTCTATACCCACCTTCAGTCTTCAAGCCATCTGAACCACATATGGCCAGATGATGTTGAATCTATTAAGCATTTTATGTGAAACTTCCCTCCAGCTCACCTCTTGTTATCCTCAGAGCATGAGCAGGCCACTTAATTTTTCTTGGATCAATCTAACCTCACTTCTAGTACCATAAGAGTTTTATTTATAACAGCACCTCAGAAACAAATTTTCCCCTTCCCCATTCCTGGGTTTATCCTTTTTTTTCTTTCAGATTTTCCTTTCCCTTGCATCACTCACCTCATGTTTTGCCCCCCTTATTTTCAATTTTCACATTTATGAGATTCACATTTCTAATTGTAGGACACTGGATTATAATATTTGTCATAAGAAACCTCAAAACGCTATATTCAAAATGAGCTCTTAGAGTGAATAGAACATGCGAATTTTGATTTGAGAATTCTGACCAGTATTAAAACAGATCCTTTTGCAGTCATATCAAACAGATATTACAGATAGAAGAAGGGAAAGTACATGTTTCAAAACTTTATTAGATTTTCTCACTTATAGTTCTCATTTAGGTGTTTGTCACAGTTCAAAGATAATTCCCTTTCATAAAAATTTGGTTTATCAGGCCATGTCTCAGATATGTTGAGTAATGGTGGAGCTTTTACTGCAGGGACATGTGTTTTCTTACTTCTTCCTGTGGTCATTCAATGCATGGCATCTATATAAGGCTTCTTCATAGTTATCCCCCTTTCTCCATTCTTGCAGCTCTCATCTACTTTACATCCTCAGCACTCTTGACTTTTTGTGATATTCATTCATTCATTCATTTGTCTATTCAGTACATAGACAGAGTGCTTGTGAAGTTCTATGTGCTGAACAAAACTGTGCCTCATGGGCACAGTAGAGCAGAGAGACAATAAACAGTTTAATTTTTTAAAAATGTGTGTTATAGAGTAATACCTTTGAATGGAAAACTAAGAAGGGAAGGGGTTTAGAAAAATGTCAGGGGAAGAGAATTTATAATTTTAGACAGGAGGTGCTAGGAATGCTTCACTGAGAAGACAATATTTAAGTAGAAACCTGAAAGGGGGTTCAAAGGACTACACATTTTAGGGGGGAAATTATCTAAAAAGAGAGACAGCAAGTGCAAAGGTCTTATGGCAGGGCCTGTGGCATTCATGGGGGAATAGTAATGAGGGAGGGTAAAAATAGAAGATGAGATATGAAAAGGAATGGGAGCTGGGAGCTGGATCAAGTACTGCTTTGTGGGACAGTGTATGAATTTGGGCTTCTCCTGGAGTGAGTTAGGAGCCGTTATAGGGTTCTCCACAGAGAAGTGGCATAATCTGCTTTTGCTTTACCAGGATCCCTCTGGCTGCCATGTTGCAACTGACCAAAGCAAGGCAAAAACAGCAGCAGGGAATTCAGTTAAGAGATGAGGTTGAGCACTTAGCTGCCAGATGTGGTAGCTTAGATCACAGTGGGCAGGGAAAGTGATGAGTTCATTAACAGTCCATGCTGTAGTCCTTTCTGTCTTCTCTAGGGTTGAACCTGTCTTTCTAAAAAGCCAGTCTTCTCATGTCACTCCCTTACTCAAGAACACCAAAATAACTCCTGAATGGCTAAATAATGTTCTGTTCCTCTTTCATCCTTCCTATCTCCATTATCCCCTCCCGATTTTAAGCATGAGCTCTCTATACCAGTCAGCTTATTTATTCTCTCTATTACTATTCACATGACGTGTTATTCTAACCTCTGCAAGAAATGCTCACACTCTCTCCTTTTGCCTAGATAGGTCCATCCTAAAAGCCTATTTCAAGTGACACATTCTCCATGTCTTCCATAATGTCAAATGTCCACGGAAGCACCTCCATTCTCTGGATTGGCCCTAAGAACCAGCATATTACTTTCTGACAGTTTGTGTTACACTATTTTGCCTATTTTTTTTCTTTTTCTGGTAATAATGGGGTCTCACTATATTGTACAGGCTGGTTTTAAAACCCTTGACTCAAGGTCAAAATGAAGGAGAAACTTCTGCAAGCAGCAAGACAAAACCATCATATAACCTACAAAGGAAAGCCCATCAGGCTAACTGAAGACTTCTCAGTGAAAACCTTACAAGGCAGAAGATTAGGGCCCCATCTCCAATTGACTTAAACTGAACAACTGCCAACTTAGAATTTTGTATCCTGCAGAAGTTTTAAAGTGGACAGAAAAATTAAATCCTTTTATGATCAGAATTGCCCTGCACAAAATACTCAGAACAGTATTTCTATACTGTTTAGAAATATTGTACCCAAAGAAGCATAACATATACCCACCACTGTAAATAAAACTAAAAAATAACCAAAATTCACAAATTGTATAAAATAGAACAAAAGGTAAAACAAAGCAATATTTGTCAGAATGAACAGACCAATATTCCACATATCAATGCTATCAGTCAAGATGAACATACTGAATGCTCCTTACAAAAGTCATAGGCTGGCTGGATTGAAAAATATAACCCAAGTATCTTCTGTCTCCAGGAAACACATCTAAATTGGAAAGATGCACACAAACTCAATGTCAAAAAATAGAAAAAAATCTTCCAGCCAAATGGTAATCAAAAGAGACCTGGTATAGCCATTCTCATATTGGATAAAACTAACTTTAAGCTAACAAAGGCAAAAAAAGACAAAGTCATTATAAAAAGGTAAAGGTAGCTATCCAACAAGAAGATGTAACAATCCTAAACATACATGCACCCAATACAAGAGCTCCCAGATACATAAAAAAAAAAATCTTACTAGAGCTAAACAAAGAAATAAATAGTATCGCTATAATTGCTAGAGATCCCAATAGCCCACTGTCAGAGCTTGATAAATAAGCAGAAAATAAAGAAATAAGGTACTTAAAGAAGACTAAATCAAAAGGATATAATAGACATTTATAGAACATTTGACCCAAGTATTATATACTACACATTTTTTTCAGCAGCACATGGTAACATTCTCAAAGACAGATCTTGTTAGCCCACAAGGCAGGTCTCAACAAATTAAAAAAAGAATTTAAATAATACCATGAATATTCTCAGATCACAGCAGAATAAAACCTGAAATAAATCACAAGAGAAACACTCATGCCTACACAAAGTCATAGAAATTAAACAATCTGCTACTGAACAGTTATTGATTGGATCAAGAATGAAATTAAGGTGGAATAGAGAAAGTATTCCATCTGAACAACAAAGGAAACACAGGCTATTAAAATTGTGAGGAGAGGGTAAAAGCATTCCTCAGAGGAAATTTCATAGCCTCAAATGCCTACATCAAAAAGAAAGATCAAAAATTGAAACCTAATGTCATATCTTCTTAAGGAACTATAAAAGAAAGAACAAACCAAACTTAAAGTCAGAAGAAGAAAAGAAAAAAATGAAGATAAAAGCAGAACTAAATAAATTTCAGAATAAAAAAATACAATTAATGAAACAAAAAGTTGGTTCTTGGAAAAGATAATCAAAATTTACAGATCTTTTGCTAGATTAATCAGAAACAGAAGAGAAATAACCCAAATAAGGTCAATCAAAAATTAAAAAGGTGGCAGTGCCTGTAGCTCAAGGGGTAGGGCACTGGCCTCATACACCGAGGCTGGCAGGTTCAAACCCAGCCTGGACCAGCTAAAACAACAATGACAACTGCAACAAAAAAAACCAGCCAGGCATTGTGGCAGGAGCCTATAGTCCCAGCTACTTGGGAGGCTGAAGCAAGAGACTCACTTAAGCCCAAGAGTTTGAGGTTGCTGTGAGCTGTGACACCATAGTACTTCTACCCAGGGCAACAGCTTGAGGCTCTGTCTCAAAAAGAAAAAAAAAAAAAAAGAAAAGAAAAAAATTAAAAAGGTAACATTACAACTGATTCCACAGAAATACAAAAGATTATTTATGAATGCTGCATAAATCTCCATGTGTATAAACTAGAGAATGTAAAGCAAATGGATAAGTTCCTTGAAATATTCAATCTCCCATGATGTAATCAGAAAGGAATAGAAATCCTAAACAGACTATTAATGATCAGGGAGATTGAATCACTAATAATTTTAAAAAAAATTTTCCCCAAACAACAACAACAAAACCACCTGGACTACATAGAGTCACAGCTGAATTCTATCAGACATACAAGGAAGACTCAGCACTTATAATACATAAATTATTCTATAATATTGAGAAAGAAAGAATCCCCCCCCCTCCCCGGCCTCAACTCATTCTACAAAGCCTGGATCACCTTGATACCAAAGGCAGCAAAGGACACAACAAAAAAAGAAAATGACAGACCAATATTGCTTGTGAATATAGATGAGAAAATAATAAAATACTAGCAAACTGAATTCAACAGCACATCAAAATAATCCACTAGGATCAAGTGGACTTTATCCTAGGGATGCAAGGATGATTCAGCACACATAAATCAATAAATGTGATTCACTACATAAACAAAAGCAAAAACAAAGATCATATGACCATTTCACTGGATTCAGAAAAAGCATTTGACAAAATCCAGCACTGTTTCATTACCAAAACCCTCAGAAAATTAGGCATAGAAGGAACATATCTCAGAATTGTAAAAGCCATATGTGACGATCCCATAGCAAACATCCTACTGAATGGGGAAAAGTTGAAAGCATTTTCCATAAGAGCTAGAATAAGACAAGGATGCCTGTTAAACATAATGCTGGAAGTCCTAGCCAGGGCAATCAGGCAAGAGGAGGGTATCCAAATTGGGAAAGAGGAGAGCAAACTATCACTCTTCACTGGTGATATGATCTTGTATCTAGAAAAAACACTAGATTCCATGAAGAGTCTCCTGGAGTTGATAAATACATTCAGCCAAGTCTTGGGATATAAAATCAATGCACATTAACCAGTAGCTTTTCTACATGAATAATAGTCACGCTTAGAGTCAAATCAAAGGCATGATACCCTTCAGAATAGCTGCAAAGAAAAGAAAATACCTAGATATATACTTAATCAAGGAAGTGAAGGATCTCTACAAGGACAACTATAAAACTCTGAGGAAAGAAATTTCAGAGGATACAAAGAAATAGGAAAACATATGATGCTCATGGATAGACAGACTGACCACTGTTAAAATATCATACTACCCAAAGTGATTTACAAATTCAACACAATCCCCATCAAGTTACCAAAGTTATACTTCACAAATCTAGAAAAATATAATTCAATGCTTTGTTTGAAACCAGAAAAGGGCCTCACTAGCCAAACCAAACTTAAGCAAAAAAGAACCAAACCAGAGGCATCACAGTACTAGACTTGAACTATACTACAAGACTATAGTAACAAAAACAGCATATTATTGGCACAAAAATAAAGATATAGACCCATGGAACAGAATAGAGAATGCAGATATAAAAACATCTACCTATAACAAACTGATCTTTGACAAAGCAGA
>NW_003852517.1:934985-938028 GCF_000181295.1 Otolemur garnettii
GTGACAGGCACACCTACAGCCAGGACTCAAGCATTACAAAAAAGATCCATGTAACCTAAAACTGTAACACCTTAATGTTTTGGAAAAAAATTAAAAGTCCTGGCCCCAAGCAATCATCCTGGTTCCCAGGCATGCACCAGCACACTTGGCCTATTTTCTAATTTTATTGTTTGGTGCTTCCATGAGTTTATAAGCTCCACAAAGTCAGGGACTGGACACAATTAAGTTTTGCATCCTTTATCCCCCACCCCATCAGCACAGATGAAGCGTATAATTTGTGTTTGGCAAATATCTGTTGGACTGAACAAAACCTACCATATTCTCTTCAAAACTAAGTTAGCTTTCTCTCAGTGATCTGGCAAACTGTCATGAACATGTTAAAGACACATGGAAGACATGATAATGGTAATCACCACCTACAACTCCCCTCACCCCTACTCGTAACTACCATCCTGAGTATTTTCTAAAACAGTGACACTTGATGCCTACTTCCTAGGGTGGTAATGAGGATATCTCATCAAGCTCATGCCATACTTCTCTAGCACACTGTATGACACTCTTTTAGGTGCCAAAAGGCTGGCTGCCTTCCCTCATTCCGGCCCCATTCCTCCTGCCTCCTCCCCTCTCGGCCTATCCCTTCCCTGCCTTGGATGGATTACTCGTAGGCATCACTTCCAAAGATGAACCTTATCAAAACCAGCTGAGCTGCATATTTATATAGGCTCCATGTTTTCCTTACCAGCTGTGGACATTTTGCAAACCCTACATTACCACCTAATTTTTCTGATGGCATTCCTGGCTCCTTAATAAAGATGAATTAAGGGGGAGGAGAGAGGGAAGGCCGGGAGGTGGGAGGTTATTGGGTGGAACTTCACCTAATGTGAATAATGCAGGGGTATATTTCTAATCTATTAAGAGTATGAATGTCTTACCACAACAGATAAGTAAGAGAGGTGATGGTTACATCAACAAGTTTTATGTAAGCTTTCCACATTGTACATCAAATCAGTACACGGTACCCCATAAATGCATTAATGTACATAGTTATGATTTAATTTAAAAAGATGGATTAAGGATATCAGTTCAAAGTCATTTATCTCATGTCCTTGATTTACTAGGAGGCTTAAAAGAAAATGTGTGCCTCCAAATGTTTCTTCTGCTTTCTAGTTCCCCCCTTGTCTGTATCAAGGTACAAGATACCACTTCATGTGGGCTGCTCATTTCAACCCTCTTCACCAGCTTTAATAGTTGTCGGTTTTGCTCGGTCCCCACTGGGCTACTTCTAATACATTGCCCCCTCACCCATAAATTTTTTGCATTTTATCATTTGAAGTTTACAGTTCTTTATGAGCTTAAATAGTGAAAATGCAATATTTTGAGTTTCACTTGGAGCATCCTTGAAAGCAGCTTCCTTGTTTTTTCCAACAGCATTCCTGGCTCCTTGCCACTCCATTCTGCCAGTCCCCACAGCTGAGGCCTCAACCTTCACCCGTAGGAAGGCTCTGGGCTCCATCTCAGGTGTTAGAGGAAGAATGTGTGGAGTCAGTATCATAGGTATTGAGGGTATCCTCAGCCAGTCCATGCCTTGCATGTGAACTCTAACTGGCCTCTTGTTTGGCCCAAAAGCCTGACCTATTAACTTATCCAGACTCTCAAATCATCCAAAGTCCCCCTTCCCCTTGCTGCTCTTTCCTCTGAACAATAGCCAAGGGCCTGGGAGCTGCATGTTGAAACATCCTCACATTTAGGCAGAAAATGTGTTAGCTTTCCACACCTTATTCAGACAAACATATCTACCAGGGATCATTCAAGGAACTCCTCCATGCCGAGTGCTATCTGCATGGGTAGGAGTCACTACTTTACCCTGCAGATGGCATGCTCTGCCTTACATCTTTCCACTGCCCACTGCTTGGCAAGAGGTTGCCTCACCAGATGGGTAGGTCTGACCTATTTCATTTCTCGCAAGTGTCTCACTCTGACACCCACTGCTGTATGAATATTTAATGATTTCTGCCCCTCCAGCACCCTATGCAGGCTTTCCTCCCAGTAGGAATAGCCTCAGGAAAGCAAGCTATGAGACAGTGCTACTTCTAGGAATGTAAACTAACACATCTGCCCCAATATCTCCCACAGCCTTTAAGACTCCTTTCTATCTTCCAGCTCCTCCTTTCCCAGTGTCCAAAGTCTTCCCGCTAAAGCAGGAGTTTTAACTGGGGCCTTTCTTCTGGGCTTGAGAACTGGTCCCTTCTTCCTGCCTTTTGTGTAGCCAGAACTCTGACATGCTGATCTGCAAAGCACGTCCTCAGAGGCTGATGAATTTCTCCTGTAATTCTGCATGAGCATATCATAGTTACCTTCAAATAGTTCTGCCTGTGATACTTAAGGGAGACCTTGTGGTTAGACTTACTATAGAAGGTGTGAAGAAAGTATGCTATGTCCACAATACTTCCTTTGCCCTACAAATGAATTAAAACTACAAGGATTTGAACAATTAAACAGTCATTTTTTAATACTTGTAGTAATAAAGAATTTTTAAATTATTAAAAATGGGATAAAAAATAATACTCTCATATGCTACTTCTAGGAATATAAACTAATACAACTTCTAGGTAGGAAGAAATCCCACAGTCTCTGACTTAATAATTGCCCATTTAGCAATATACCTTGAGGATATAGTAAAACTAAGATTCGTGAACCAAAATGTTTAAATTATTATTTAAAGTAGCAAATATTAAGAAATAATTAAAAATTCATCAATAGAGAAAAGTTAATATACGATGATACATTTATACTATGGAAAATTCTTTGAGATGTTTTCAAAGAATATATACTTCAAAGCATGGGAAAATATTAATAATATTAAATGAAAACAGGAAGATTTAAAACACTTTTTCCTGTCATTATGTGTGTATGGTATAAATAAGGTTGAGTAAATATATGACAATGTTAACAGCACTTCTTTGTAGCATTAGATTTTTATTTTTATGTTTTTGTGTTTTCTCACGTTTTCTATAATAAACATGTATTAGTTTTATAGTCTCAA
>NW_003852517.1:938150-983322 GCF_000181295.1 Otolemur garnettii
GTCCATCTCCCGGTGAGTTTTCCCATTACATTGCTTGAGAAAGTACACCCTTTCCGCTTTTTAGCTTATATGTGTAATTCTTATTTTCTCACACTCAAGCATGACAATCATAATGGTATGAAACTCTGTTGACATGAACCCCATGCAACAAAAATGCCTGAGCTTACACTGAGTAGCTAGCTAATTTTGGCCATCATGTCCTCATGATTCTTTCCAGAGTTCCAGAGAAGACGTACAGGTTAGGCCCAGTGTGTTGGACCCTCCCAGATAAGAAAATGTTGGCGTAAACGGTGGAGCCTCTCACTAAAGGAAGTGCAAATAAACTCAAGATCTATCCATACAGGATGATTGGAAGTGAATGTTGAACTTCAACAACAAAGGGTGTCTTTGAGTATTTTAAAATTATTTTATTTACTCTGAAACAAGCTTTCTTTGAGTAAAGTTCTAGAGAAACTTTCCCCATGGTCTTTGTGTGAGGAGGAGAATGAATAGATGGTTGGAGGAATAAGTCACTCATGTAAGGAAGGGGCAAACCTCAGACGCCTTCCTGGGCTGGGCCCCATGTGGTTTTGGTGTTGGAGCCACAGCACAGCTGCAGCGTAAAACACTACTCCAGGAAACTCCCCTCCTCCCAGGAGTAGCTGACCTGCTCCAGCTGGAGGGCCTTGCAGGTGGACTTTTGGAACTCCTTGCCTCTCTTTCCCAAGATTCTAGTTGCCTGAGGCTTCCTCTGGCCCCAGGACTTCTGTGCTAGCCTCAGCCCCAACTCAGCAGCAATTCTCTTCCCTGGGTGCTGAGTTACCCAGCTCTGACTTACACATTCCTTACTGTAAAGGTTATATTTTTCTAAGCTCAGACCAGAACATGTGGGATAAAGATATATTTTCCCAAATTTGTCTTGGAAAAATCTTTTCAATTTAAAAATTAGATCATATTTAGTTATATTTAGTAAAATGTTTCATTTGAGGAAAAATGCATGAAATTAAGCTATCCGACCACATGTGGTTCTTATGGTCACTGTCTCTGACTGTTCTGAGAAAGCCTGAAATCAGGGGGGCTTTCCCTGGGATTCCCTCACAACCCAACAGGGTCACTCCAACCTCACCCTAAAAGCAGACCTACCTTCTGATGCTCTAGTTCCCTGGGAACTTTGTGCAAAATTACTTTGCCACCTGTGGACTTGTGAGCTGGCAGCTTTCAGCCGTCTCCAGGCTTACTCCTAGAAGAGCTTTAGTATGTTCACTTTTAAGCTTTTAAAATACTCTATATATTTGATGACCATTAAAAAAAAATAGATCCGTCCTCTCCTATTTATCGGTGGTAATGAAATTTCCTCAGAGGTCAACTAAAGACAGAAATGATTTATCTCAAATTACAAATTACTTACAGCAAATATCTGAGCAATCAGTTCAGATGAGAGAGTAAGCAGGAAGGCAGGAACTTCCAGGGGCTGTCCACAACCTCTTAAACCTCGCTGGATGGGTAAGTACCATCCTTTCTCTGTTTAAGGTCAGCTTTCTCTGTAAGATCTCAGTCTTTGAAGCATGACCTGTTCTTTTCTAAATTCCAGGAGGGTTCAAATACATCATGGATATTGTGGTGTGACTCAGAATCTGAATTAGGATGAGAACTCAGAGATTTTTCTGAGGGAAGAATGAGAAAAGTCTTAGGGTGTTCTTTTAAAGATAGTGTCTTATCTTGATCCCCTTTATAAAATAGTGTAAAGATATGTTCTTAGCCCAACTAAAATGCAATGAGCCCCTGCCCAGTCCCCTTGGCTTATACTGTTTTTGAGCTCATCTATAAAGCACAGAGTTGTCCACACTAACTCAAGAGCTTGATGATGGTATAGGCTGGCAGCTGTGCCTCATGCTGTGTCTATGGAAAAACCCCACATTCCTAGCCTGAGAGCCAGACAGAGGCAGAGCGCATGCGTGTTCAAGACAGGTGCAAATCCATTCCCCCAAAGGTAAACTTCACTCAACTGCTATTGGAGAACAGTGGTGCCACTTTGCTCTCTGCAAAAGAGAACATTGTTTTCATGCTAGGTTTTAGGAGTTTTTCTTTAATACCATTAAATATACTATTGTTTAATAAAATGGAAAGCCAAGATGAAGGGTGTCTTTTTTTAATCTATTGTGATAGTATATTAATAGAGTTACTATTAAGGAAGACGAAGGAGGAAGAATATCTTAGTTCCATTTTTGTCATCTGTTGCCCATGGAGATTTGTATAAACTTTCCCTAATCGTCTTCAACAGTGGAAAGGAATTTCCCCACTGAATTTGAATGCAGGAAGGAATTGTAGAGAATTAAGCCTTGAGAGTTGATTGGCCAAAAAAAAAATAAAGAAAAGAAAAAATATCTTTTTTGAGACATTCAATAGAATCTTAGAGCCTGCTCTACTTCATAAGAGACTCTTACAGGCTATTGATTCCCTCATTTGAAGCACAGTCACCCAGGAAGACTTGATAAAACAGGAAGAGAGAGAGCTAGAATTACCCAGGCTTTACTATAACACAGTTGGAAGAGATATAATTGTATTAAATGATATATAGGAAACAAAAAATATAAGGTCTTTAAAAATAACTGGTGGTAGATACAGGCCATGAAATAATACACTTTTAAACAACATATAATAATAATATTAGTGAGAACTAATACTTTTCCAGTGTTTGTTACATACCCAGTATTTTCCTTATAACTGGCACATAGTAGATACTCAATAAATGCTAGTTCTAGTCCTTTATTGAGATTTTTTTTTGGTAGGAATGGAAACATTGCACAAGAACTCTCATTCAATTCAAGGTGCATGTGTGTGTAGTAGGTAAGAGCACAGATCCTAAAGCAGGACTGCCAAACTGAATACCAGCTCTTTCACTTTCTAGTTCAATAATCCTGGACAATTTATTTAATATCTCTATTCATCAGTCTCCTCGTCTGAAAGCACAGATAATAATAGCATACCTGAGGGGTAGGTAGTATTCCTTTACCATGTTGCCCAAATGAGGAAACTCTAAGAGGTCAAGATCACAGAGATGAAGTAACTTACCCAAGTTTGCACAGGTAGTCAAGAAAGAGGATGGACATTTGAACATGTGTCTGCTTGATCTCAAATTTGTATTCTGCACTAAGAATTACAGGAGAATAATATCTAAATTTATTTTGCTTTACCTATTTTTAGTTTTAAAAATATATATTCATAGGACACCTGCGCTCGAATGTTTATAGCAGTACAGTTGACAATCTTAAAGGTGTGGAAACAACCCGTGTGCCCACCAATACATGAATGAATGAATGAAAGGTGGTATATGCATACCATCGAGTGCTACTCAGCTATAACAAAACAAATGGTAATCTGGTATCTTTCTGGACAACCCAGAGAGACCTGGAAACCATTCTTCTAAGTGAAACATCACAAGAATACAGAAACAAACATATGTACTCAATAACAAATTGGAACTAATCAACCACCACTTAATTGCACATATGGAAGTAAATTTCATGAAACTCGAGCTGAGGAATGGGAAGGAGGGAATGAGCAAATTCACAGCTATTGGGCACAGTGTAAACTAGGCAAAGGGCATATTGTCTGTATAACTTTCTCAATTTGTACAAAAACAGAGTATGTAAGCAAAAAATGTGTACTCCCTAATATTGTTCAATTTTAAAAAATCATTAAATTTACCATGTGCAATTTTTATTGAACACCACAATAATGGTCACGTAACACTAATTACTTTCTTTTGACCTAGTACCTTAAACACCTTTGCTTCAAAAGCAACAGTATAAAAAATACCTGCATGGTTAAACAGTGTAAGTAACATTCTCCACATAATACCTTGTTGGGTCATGCAAGCATCAGAGACACACATCTGATTGTGTGTCCACTTTAACTTGACGGATCTTCTGGAGAGATTTCAGAAATAGAGACCCGTGCCTGCTGCTTCCAATCAGCCATTTGCCACTCACTCTGATTAGAGTTTCTCACTAGACCAATGATAAGCAGAAGCTGAATTAGGCTTTGGCCTTTTCTGCAGGCCTCTAGTATTCCAAAAAGCAGCTGATTTATTCCATCAGATCTGTGTACTAAATGAAATTGCCCAGATAAACAGATGGTCTGGTCAGGGTGGTATTTCACAGCAACGTGTGTGTGTTTGAATAACAAGGTCATAAAGCTTTCACTCTAGGCTGAAAATTAAATTGTGGCTTTTGAATATTACCTGGGGCTACACAAGAGAAAGATTCAAATGTCACATTTATAGCTTGGGTTTATCAGTAAGTTCTACAGGATTTTGTATATTCATTTATAAGAAGAACATAAAACATGCAAATGCTTTAGATGTGTCTGTGTGTCTGAGGATACTGTAAATCCCAGGAATTTACCCACAAAGAGACAGATTAATGCATGATTTTGTACCTTATCAGACAAAATTAAAAAAAAATACTTCACTGTCATTTGGAGCCTGAAATTTTACGTTCCAATACAACAGCAAGCCAATGCTTTGGAATTCACTCTGCTATAGAGCTACTGATTGTCACTGTATCTTAAAAAATTAAGAGGAGATAGGGGAAAAAGCACTGGGTTTGTATAGCACTCTGCTCTAATTAATCTCATGTTTTAGCTCTGAATCTTAAAGTTATTATCCTCAAGAGAGCCAAGAATGATGTTATTAGGATGACATACTTAACCAAATGAGGAATAGGACCAACAAGACAGAAAACCGAGTCAGTAATGTATAATTAATATATAGTTGTATAGTAATTTTTTCTTATATATCATTTTTATAAAGAATAAATAAGACTGACTTTTTGTCTTATAAGAGTAAAACATTATTTGAAATATTTTAGTAAATCCCAACCTATTTTTGGTGTTTGTCCAAATACTACCCACATGAATAAAAAGAATGACCATATTTTGGTAACAGTGTAATGGCATTATGGAAATAATTTTCTCTTCCTTTTTTACATTTTAAAAAATTATCTTTATTTAGGTTTCTGATTCAGCACAGGTATCAAAGACTAATCAATAATAAAGGAGTAAATAAGACATTAATTGGAAGTCTTACATCTCTCTAAACTCTTGACCACCAATGTCAAAACTGGCACTATTACCAGAACTCCAACCTAGTCAAGCTGTAGACAAGCTATCATGGACACCATACTGTGCACAGCTATGCAGAGGCAAAAGGCATGCTAGCACTTGGCTCTCTTTTCCTTGTTGACATCTTTCTGTTGGACAGTCCACTTTTGCTTTCTAGGCTAAGTTCCAAATGAAGTCCAAAGAATGCTCACAGTCAACCTGACCAAACAGTCTTCTGGAGGAATGCATTCTTAAACTGTTGTGCCGGAAACTTTGTTTTTTGCCAGGACGATGTTCAGACCGAGATGTAGAACACAATCTACAGTTCAGACCAGACTAAGTCAAGAAGTGAAGTTGAGCAGTAACCTGAGTTAAGGCATGAATGCACACAGGCGCACGTGCACACACACACACAGCACCCACACTATCATGAACACAGGGTTCCTTCGATTGCCCAATAACTTTCTCTTTTTCTATTTGTTATTATCGTGTTTTTTAAAATAAATATTTTGTTTTAATGTAGATTCACAGGAAGTTGGAAGAAACAGTACAGAGGGTTCCCTGTATACCCATCCAGTTTCCCCCAGTTGTAACAATGTCTTCTAAAACTTTGGTCCAAGGTCACAGACAAGAAATTGACATTGATACAATTCATCCACTATTAAGATTTCATCAGTTTCACTTGCAGTCATTTGTGTGTGTACGTGTGTATGTATTTAGTTCAATACAGTTTTATCACGTGTATGGTTACTGTGACTACCACAATCAAATACCAAACAGTTCTTCCTAAGGATTCTTCATGCTACCCTTTTATAGCTGCAGTCACTTCTCTTCCCCTTCCCAGTCTTTAACCCTGATACCCACTAATATATTCTCCATCTCTTTATGTTTTTGCTGCTTCATGTATTCTATGTAAATGGAATCATACAACATGTAATCTTTTGAGGTTGGCTTTTAAAACTCAGTACAATTCTCTTGAGATCTGAGTTGGAGCCCTTGGTATATTTAGGCAAACTACGGCTTGTTTACAGCTTTGGGTCATGATGAATAAAGCTGCTATGAACAACTATGTACAGATTTTGGGGTGAACATAAATTTTTATTTCTCTGTGATAAATGCCCAAGAGTACAATTGCTAAGTTTTATGGTAAGTGCATAATTGGTTCTGGAAGAAGCTTCATCTTTATTTCCAGAGTGATTAGGCTATGTCACATTCCCACCAGCATGTTGTTTTTATAATATAAAATGAAATTCTATACATATTTGATAACCTATCTCAATTCAGGTTCTCAGAGATGTCTTCCTTCATTGTTTTTATCTATGCTTACCTCTCTCTCGCCTCTCATATTTGAGTCATTCATTCACATTTGTAGCCTTATAATACTTAATTATTTCTCATTTTAAAGCCTCATTTCAACTACATTGAAAACTCTCTGAGTCTTAGGATTATTATTCTCCTCTGGTGTTTTCCTTACAGATCCTGGAACAAAAATTAATAATTAGGAAATAGCTTTTGAATGATTAACCTCACCAGGTAAAAAGCAATTTGAATCAAAAAGCTATGCAGTTGTTTCTAAATTTACCAACTTTCTCTTTAGAAGTAATGTTATATGTCTGTAAATCATAGAACCATTTTCACTAATCACTATAGATACAGAAAACTAAATGTATGATTACCCTATGTTGTTTCCAAAATAGCCTTGATACTTTCTCTATGATTATATTAAATCATTATAGAAATATCACGATGTTATATTATTTCTTTGATTAGAATGGTTTAATTAAATTACTGCTTTGTATTGCCTTTCTCCAGGCAGATGTTACTTGCCTAGCCTATCTGGCATAAGTTGATGTAAGAGCAATGGTATACTGGTAAATGTTTAACAACTGGTTCTTTGGAAGGGGACAAAAAGGCCAATTTCTATATATAAATACTCTATCAATGGCCAATTTGATGCTAGCTTTTGATGCCATGGAGGGCAGATTTGGTGAGCCAGAATGAGCTAGCTCTAGCACACTAATGCTAGGGACATATGAAACTTAACTAATCAAACCTGCTATACAACACACAGTTGTATAACTCAAATAAATCACCTGATACGTACATGGAGTTTTTGAATGACTTCAGTCTCCAAAATCTATTCTCACCCGTAATGTCTAATGTTTGTTACTCTCCCAGAAGTGGCCCACTCTTTCTCCAGTTGATGTCTCTTCATCCTTACCTGTACTCAGATGTCTGTTTCTTAGAAAAGCTTCCACAGACCACCCTCCACTTCCAATTAAAGCAAAGACTATGTCATAATTTTTCATTACAGTATTTATTCTTCTTTCAAAATACTATATATGATTTATATACATTTACTTTTGTTCTTATTTAATGTCCATAGCTCTTCTAGACTAGAAACTACATGAGGGCTGGGACGGTGTCTATTTTATCTATCTCTAGCTCCAGTAGCACAAAAAATGGAAGGAGCAGTAAATTCCTGCTCAGCTCCACTTCAGTGGTGCCACCTTCCTTCTGTGCTGTGCTGGGGTGGGTGTACCTTGATCCACTTGGCCCATAGCTTTTAGTTGGCTAGAATATCACAGGACAATAACAGCTATTACCATTCTAGCCATTCTCATATCAAGATATACCCACATTTGCAAAACATTCTACTTTATCATGAAGGGTTAGGAGTGGGGTGAGGGGATTTATTTATCTGATTAACATTCATCACCTTTTTTCTCTTCCTCTGTTGTCATTCCTTCCTGTCCAGCTTCTTCATTCAGGCCTTTGTCTCTCTTTTACAGTTGTTATTCTCATTGTATCATTACAGAGTAAAGGGGCTTTGAGTAGTTTTTTGCTTTTGTATCGTTGTTTTTATATCACCCCCACAAATTGCAAAACAAAACAAGAAAGATTCTCTCTTCTCTTGTTTTCTCTTTCCCCACCAGAATATAAAAGCATGAGTATTAGAGGTCCTCAGAAAGACAGAACCAATAGGAGGTATGCGTGTGAGTGAATGAGAGGAGTTTTAGTAGAGGAACTGGCTCATGTGATTATGGTGTCTGAGAAGTCCCAGACAGGCCACCTGAAAGTGGGAGACTCTAAAATGCCAGTAACATAGCTCAGTCCAAATCCAAAAGCCTCAGACCCAGGGAAGCCAACAGTGTAATTCTCAGTTTGAGGCTCTATGAAGCTGGGAGCTGGGGGTGGGTACCACTGTTGTTAATCCTAGAGTCCAAAGGCTGCAAAACCTGGGGCCCTAACATCCAAGGCCCCAGCCAATTAGATGGTGCTCACCCACAGTGAAGGCAGATCTTCTCCACTTAGCCCATTCAATCCACCAACTCACATGCCATTCTCCTCAGGCAACAGCATCATGGGCACACCCAGAATTAATGCTTTACCATACCTCTAGGTATTCCTAAATCTAGTCAAACTGGCATCTAACATTAACCATCACAGAATTTTATTTTATTTTATTTATTTATTATTATTATTATTATTGCAGTTTTGGCTGGGGTTGGGTTTGAAACCGCCACCCCAGGTATATGGGGCCGGCGTCCTACTCCTTGAGCCACACTTGCCACCCCTATCACAGCATTTAAAAAAATACTGAATGCTCTGTCTTGTGAGACCTAGAACAGTGCCTGTCACACAATAGGCATTTAGTAGACATGTGCTGAATGAGTGAATGAATGACTTTGCATCTGGGTCATTTTAATAAATAAGAGTATGCAGTGCATTCTAGAAAGAAATTTATATAAGAACAATGTCCAAATATTTTGAAAAGAAAAGCAATGTGTTAATAAAAGTAATTCTTCAAAAATTAGCAACCAAAGAAATATGAAATGAAATAATGGTTAATTTAGCAGAAAATAGGTCAATATGTAATATAATGTGATTGACCTTGATCCTTTCCTATATACCTTTCAGATTCTGAGTGTTGAAAGTACCAGTTTTCCAAATTAACAGCTATTAGATTTTATCTTCAATAATAAAACTTTACCTTTATGTGGCACTTTATACAAAGCTCCCATTGTCACACTTGATAGTTAAACCTGCTAACTAGAGTATTTTCTGTGCTTGCAGTCAGGCTGTATGCTCGTGAATACAAAGAAAATGAAGATCCTGTGGCAGAGAATGCTAGTTAACTTCCAAGAGCCACTGCGACTTCTTCTCTAGAAATAAGAATACTAATTTTGAGCTGGGCACAGATGGCACAGCTAAAAATCTACTTCCCCTAGCTCCCTTGCTGGTCAGCATGAAGATGTGATAAGTTTTAGTCAGTGGGATTTAAGTGATAGAGTGTAGAACAACTCCTGCCTTAAAGGGAGGGGTGGTGAGATGCTTTATCCCTTCCTATATCCTGGGGCCTGGAAGGCATACATGATGGCTGGAGCCCTAGAAGTTATTGTAACCACATGATAAAAAACCAGAATCGTGTCCATCTTATTCCCCATTACATTTCCAACACTTAGCACAAGAAATGATACGTAGATATACAACAAATATACATATGTAGATATACAACAAATATTGATTGAATAAATAAATTAAAGACTATTTCCTTTATCAATTTTTCCTTCACTTCTATTTTCTTCTTGGGAAGGCTTAGACAACTATATTATAAGGAAGTAGTTAAAACAACAGAGATGCTAATGATCCACCATTGCAAATTTCTATGCCATACTCTAAATCATCTCTTGACATTTACACAGTTAATTAATTTTATAAAGGTATAAAATTAGTTGGAAATAGCCACTAGTAGTTCTTGGGAGAATTTCTGCCTGTAAGCCCTCACCATAGCATAAGAAACTCATGCAAGAAAATTTATATTACTAGGGAAATGTCAGATAATGGATCTAGAAGGACTAGATTCATACAATTCTATAATAATTTCAAAAAGCTAAGTTGAGGAGGGGAAGCAGAGGACCTAAGGATTGGAACTAGAGAGCACAGAAAAACTAATCTCAGGAGGGGACTAAGGTATGTTACTGGGATGCAATCCAGGTCTCAGGAGCTGACAAGGTAAGTGCTAGGTCTGAGGCGATAACTTTTACCCCTAGAGTTCTTAACAAGCATCACTGAGTCACTAGAAATTTCTGCAGTCTTACAAGTAACTTTACTTAAAAGTTCATTTTGTAGTAGCTATCTCTTATCATTGCATATTTTTAAGATGTAACATATTCTAAAGCTTTTGAGAACAGATATAAATGCATGATATACCTATATAGTCTATTATAGTATATTTCCAAAAGATCATTTCGAATATTCTAAATGCACAAACTTTCAAAATTCCTTAATAAATTGCTCAGGCAAAATAACATTAATGTAATAACAGAAAGATTTCAAGGCACTTTATATAAACTAACAGCATATTGTTCCTAACTTACTGGCTTGGAAGATAATGCTTAGAAATGTCCAATAAAATATTTTAAAATATTATGCATACTCAGTCTTACTCAATCCCAGATGGACTCACTGTCTAATCTTCATAAAAGATGGATTTTTTTGGTGTATGTTTAATGGTGGTATTTTTCTGCAGCAGCTAATGCTGAGATTTCAGGAGAGAAATTTAGTGCTGGAAATATTTACTATAGTGCTGGCACATAAACCAAGAGCTATTAGACTTTAATGCTTTCCCCCCTAAACTTTTTATAGCCTTTCATTTTTAATCGCTGCCAATCTGCTGATTTTATTTTAAATAGATACTTCAAGGCTGTGCTTTGTCAAAACAGACAGATGTATCATTAAATTCCCTCCCAAATTACACATTAGGCAATGTCTTTGTTTCATGTGCTACTGAGGTATTTGAATTTGTTATAATCTGGAGTAAAAAGGAGGCCAGAGAGCCGATTTTCAGCGCAAAAAGCTCTATAATTTAGAACTGATTGTTCCAATTGCACACAGCCCTGTGAAATGCACACTGGCCAAAGTGAGGGTGGCCATGGTACTTTGTGCTCATTCTTGTGAGTCACTGTGGCATGGTTTTGTTGGAAGAGGCTAGTGGAAGAGTCCACATTGGAAGTCTCCAGGGTTGCTTTTTCCATGTATTAATCATCTCTTTAAAGAAAAGAGTGAGCAATAAATGGGTAATTCTCAAACATTTTTCAATTGGGTTATACGGTCGCTTCCAATTGCTGCCATAACAAATTACCACAAACTTGGTGGTTTAACAGCACAACAGTATCTTACAGTTCTTAGGTCAGAAGTCTGAAATGAGTCTCACTGGGCTAAAATTAATGCATCAGCAGGGCTGCTTTTTTCGTGGAGGCTTTAGGACAGAATCCATTTCCTTGCCTTTTTCAACTTCTAAAAACTGTCTGCACACCCACGCTGTGGCCCTTCCTCCATCTTCAGAGCCAGCAGGGCAGCATCTTAGGACTTACTCTCACTACGACCTTCTCAAACCCATTTTCCACCTGGGAGAGCCCTTGTGATTACATTGAACTCAATCAGAAAATACAGGATAATTTCCTCATGGTAAGGTTCTTAACTCAATCACATCCACAAAGTCCCTTCTGCCACAAAGGCCATATTTTCACAGGTTCTAGGGATTGGACATATTTGGGGAGCCATTATTCTGCCTTCCACATATTATTTATCTAATGAATGCATATTAAGCAATTTCTGTGTGTAAGGCCCTTTTCTAAAAGTGAAAAAGCTCATGATAGATTTTCCTTCAGCCTGGAGGTCCAAAAAGTCATCTTTTAAACAAACAGTTCTAGTTAATAAGTGTATTAAATAAGAAACTGAGACCATCTTGAGAAGAGGAGCCTCCCCTCTTCCTGCTATAGCAGAGGCAGCTGAGTAAATTGAAGATGTAGGAGAACTAGATACACATTATTGCCCGTTGCCCTTTCCTGATGATACATGGGACAGTCATGCCACAATATTCTTCAGTCATCCAGGGATCTTTCCATTGCTCATCATGTAAAAAAATTCAAGCCCTGAATCTCAGAATGAGGAGAGAAAATGCTTTCAAAAAGAGAGCCTGATACACCAAGGTTATTCTGCTTACCTGGGTCAAAGATTGAGGTTAAAATGCTGTCTTAGAAAGACAACTGGAGTCTTCAGAAAAGGCATCCCTAGATGGAAAAATAGAAACCTGGCATTGAAGTCCCTTGAAATGGCAATAATGAAAAAATTTCTGTCGGCTTTGGCAGTTCCCATATTCTGTGAGTGGTATGGCTTACCAAGTTGTATGAAAGGACTGTGCCTCTTGGAGGAAGCCAAGCTAGTTAGTTTGCATATCAGAGAAGAATAACAGAAGAAAAGCAGAGCTTGCTTTCATGCAGAGCAGTCATGAAGACGCCTGTGCGTTGCTCTTAGAAATCCTCACCAAGTCCTGGAAGTGTTCTCTTCTCAAAGTGCCCCTACTTGACGCTAAATGTTTTTCCTTCTTTTTGCTGCCTGCATGGTACATTCCAACCTCCTTTTGTTACCTGAAGTTTGTCATGTGTTGGCCACTTTTTCAATAAGTGGAGGAGTTTCCCCTTTTTGTTCTGGAGGCACTTTACTCTGGAGGCACTTTACTCTGTCCCTGACAGGAGCTCCCTTGTTACTCATGAGGAAAGATCAAGACACTTTCCCATGTCCTCCGAGTTCTTTGGGTTCTGCAACCCAGAAGAAGACGCTGTGGTCCTCACATGCTTTTGTGTTATCTGCAGCATTTTGACTCTCTCTAGGGGAGATACGAGTGCTGCAGGCAGCGTCAGACTTTCTACTTTAAAGGTAGCTTTGTCTCTGCTTTCCCTTTGTCTCATTAAGATAAGAAAAAGGAATGGATATTTATTTCCAGAGCCTCTTTTTTTGCCAGGTAAAATAGTAAACATTGATCAAAAATGTTTTAACTAATTTACCTGTTCATTTATTATGTACTTACTGAGAGCCTACTATAAACAAGGAAATTGGAAATTTTTTAAAATTCAATTTTGAGTCTAAAGAAGATAGAATATGGAAGAGACAAAAGTTCATATTGGGGTTCCAGAACTAGCAATGCTATAATGTCACCGACACAGTATGACTTTGAGCAAATCCCATCTTCTCTCAGGAACTTGGTGACCTCCAGTCTGAAGGAGGATGGCGCTGCTTATTCTCCAATGCCCATTTCAGCCTTGGATTCAAACAAATGTGAGCCTGAGGGGCAGAGCTCCAGGCATGCCCTGTCTCAACTAGCCAGGGGAAATCACAGGAGACCGCGGGACAGAAAGATTCCCTCTAAACATTCCTTCTGAAAGAAAGGTGGAAAGCTGCTACACTGTAAGGGGAACATTCCTTTACTTCCCTCCAGATAAAAACTTTCTCCCTCTTACTTGTATGATGCCAGGAATAAGAGATGTAACCTGATGAAAGTAAACCCAAGCATATAAACAAAATTATATATAAACAGAATATGGTAATAATTTTTAGAAAACTATTTTTAAGTTACAAAGGTAGCACATACTTGCTGTCCCAAATTTAGAAAATAATAAAAGGCAAAGGGGAATGGTATACAATGTAGCTATCACCCCACTAGGGAATGGTATACAATGTAGCTATCACCCCACTAGGGAATGGTATACAATGTAGCTATCACCCCACTAGTTAGAATCATGCACTGTTGGCATTTTAGGGTGTTTCTCTATAGTACTTTATGGTCCCAAATAAACCTGGGAATACTTTTCAAATAACACATTTTTATGTAACATCATGTTGTCAAATTTATAAAATAATGCATATCTATTGTGATAATTTTAGAAACTACTTAAAAAGGTAAAGAGGAAAAAGATCACCTTGATCATTATCTTGATTCTTAGACGTGAATTTTGTCTCTTTTCTATTCTGCGCTTCATGCTTTTTTTCTCAGAGATCTCATTTGAGACTCAGCATTATTTGTGTGCAGCATTGTTTCTTCAGAAATGTGCGACGAGCTCCTCTTTAAGCACGGGTAAAACAGCATGTGGTTCCTGCCCCGTGGACACTTCTCTTGGCTGGTGCAGTGATTAACCTGGCATCAATTACACTAAGTGCTATTTAAGGGGAGAGGACGTGCCACCTGGAAATTAAGCTGTTAGCACTAAATTAAGGCCATTGTGAAACAGTCAAGAAACCTTTTAGACACAAATAACTCTTCTCTGTCTTCTGCTTTCCACAGAGATTTGATTCATCCAAGTTAAACTGAGTTGGTCGGGTAGATATCTGAACAGATGTGGCCATACCAACTGCTTTTCCTTTCCAGACGCTGCCACTCTGCCAAGGTGGTGGGTGCTGGGTTACACTGTAAGGTTCTCAAAGAATTCACTCCCTGGCGAAAGAAATATATTTGTGGTGCATGTTATTTGTACTCCTTATTAAGCTCTGTGTGTATATGTGTGCCCATGTACACTGCAAACTTTATAGACACTGGGCATTTCTAAATATTTAAGCTCAAGTCACAGTATTATTACTGAGGTAATTTACAAAGGGATTACAGTCCAGAATACATTCTTTTTATGGTGAATGTGTGCATCAATACGGGTAACTATAGTTATCTTCTTCCATAGAAGGTTTTAAAATATCAATTTATAATATTCATCTATTTATTGATATTTATTAAGGGCCTTCTGTGTGCCAGATCTTCTATTAGGTACTGAAGCCAGAGCAGTGAACAAATGGACAAAATACCTACCCATCTAGAGTTTATGCTAGGGGAGGAGGGCAAGCGAAACGCAAACAGATAAATAAGATAGTAAATGTTAATAACTGCTTGGGAGACACGATGACACAAGGAAAAGGGATGGGGAGTTTGTAGGGATGTGGGGAGGTGCTAGTGGGTGTCTCAGTCTGGGCTGCTATAACAAAATGCCTTAGACTATGCAGCTTATACATAAACAAAAATTTCTTTCTCACAGTTCTAAAGGCTAGGAAGTCTGTGGTCAAGGAGCCGGCAGACCTGATGTCTGCTGAGCACTGGATTTCTCCTTCCAAGAGTGTGCCCTATTGCTGCCTCCTCTGGAGGGGATGATTGCTGTCTCCTCACACAGCAGAAGGGAAGAAGAGCAAAAGGCCTACCTAGTTCCCTCTAGTCCTTTTATAAGGTACTAATAAATAGGTTTATGAGGGAGAATCCCTCGTGGCCAATCACTTCCTAAAGTCCATGCCTCATACCCCTGTTACCTTGGGAATTAGGTTTCAACATGAATTTTGGAGGGGGCACAAACATTGAAACCATAGCACTCTGTAGCAGACCATGTAACTTTATGGGAAGGAGAAGTGAGCGCTAAGCTCAGAACACTCTGCAATTATAAGAAACACCTGTAACAAATCAGTAATCTAACACCTTGGTGATAAGGGCATGGGGGAGGGATTCGGCTCTCCTTAACACAGAGCTCACGAGACGAGAACATCAGTGCTTGGCTGTCTCTACACCTATGTTGTAAATAGCCATGGGATTACATCTATAAGTAGCCACAGGAGAGGTGAGTCGAGGAGCGTGCATGCTATTCTTTTTTGTTGTTGCAATTTGGCCAGGGCTGGGTTTGAACCCACCACCCTGGGTATATGGGGCCAGTGCCCTACCCACTGAGCCACAGGTGCCGCCTCGTGCATGCTATTCTTTCACAGACTAGCTCACTCTGACTCTTTCACTTCTCCTACCACAGGGCATCTGCCTGGTGTCTCTCTAAGAAGACTGCTAAGATTTACTCTCCTATTAAGATAGGTTCTCTCTGTGTCAAAGACTGTGTTTCTATCTCTCTCTCCCTTCTGCTAAGGCAAATGGCCCTCAGGCACCTAAGAGTAATTGTTCCCAAGCAAGATAGCACAGCAGTCTGTGTCCGGACAGTAGATAAGCTGGGACTGGAAACCTGGCCAGTCCCAGGCCCGACAGCACTCTACCTTTGGTCCCCCAAATCCATGTCCTCCACACATACAAAATACATTTATTCCATTCCATTAGACCCCAAAGTCTCAACTCACTCTAACATCAATTTCAAAGTCCAAAGTCTCACCTGAATATTACCTAAATATGGATGAAACTCCAGGTATGATTCATCCTTACATAAAGTTCCTCTTCAGCTGTGAGCATAGAAAGCCAAAAAAGTTATGGTGGGGCAGGCATAGGAGAGTTAGTTCCATTCCAAAAGGAAGAAGTAGGAAACAAGAAAGAAATAATACTTCCCAACCAAATTCAAAACCCAACAGGGCAAACATTCTTAAGGCTTGAGAATTTCTTCTTTGAGTCTATGACCTATGTTCTAGACAACACTGGAGTGGGTGTTAGACCCCCAAGGACTGGGCAGCCCTACCCCCGTGACTTTGCTGGCTACAGCTTACAATTCACCTCTCCAGGGTTAGAATCTGGTGCCTATGACTCCAGGTTGGAGTTGCTGGCCAGTAGCTACATAGATCTGAGCTTTCAGGAGCAGCCTTGCCCTGTGGCTCCACTAAACATTGCCGTAGAGCAGTGGTTCTCAACCTTCCTAATGACTCCTAATGCCACAACCCTTTAATACAGTTCCTCATCTTGTGGTGACCCCCAACCATAAAATTATTTTCATTGCTACTTCATAACTATAATTTTGCTACTGTTATGAATCGTAATGTAAATATCTGATATGCAGGATGTATTTTCATTGTTATAAAGGGGTCACAATCCACAGATTGAGAACTGCTGCCCTAGAGGGAGCTCTCTGCAGTAGCCCTGCCCTGGTAGCCCTGCCCCAGTTCTCTGCCTAAGCCCCAAGGCTCACTGATGTATCCTTTAAAATCTAGGTGGAATAATCATACCTCACCAGCTCGACACATACGTGCAGAATTGGCACTAAGGTTTACTGTTTCTGCTGTCTGGGGAGGAATCCAAGCTAAACCTGGGCTTGGTGACTCACAGCTTGGGTGGCCAAGGATCTCTTCACCTGAAGGTATGGAACAGAAATAAGAGGTGGCCCTGGACAATGGGCCTCAAGGTCCTGTGGGTGGCCTGGGCCCCTGTTTTCAAATCTTGTCCCCATAAGACCCTGACCTTCTGGGCTGGTAACGCGTGGAGCTACTGTGAAGACCCCTGAAATGCCTTTGGGGCCATTTATCCATTATCCTGATGTACAGCATCTGGCTTCTTTCCATCTGTACTAATCTCCTTATCAGTGTTTTCTTGGCCAACCCTAGCTATTCTTTCTCAAACATGCCTTTTTATTCTTTACAACTTGTCCAGGCTGAAATGTTCCAAATCTTTTTAAGTTCTGCTTACCTTTTGATTATAAATTTTGTCTTCAGTTCATTTCTCTCTTTTCATATTTTACTATAAGCACTCAAGAGAAGCCATGTAGCATCCTGAACACTTTGCATAGAGATTTCTTCTGATGAATATCCTAGTACACTTCTAATAAGTCTGCCTTCCACAGCACGTTAGGAAGAGGACATAATTCAGCCTATGTCTTTGCCACTTTATAGTAAAAATGGCCTTTACTCCAGTTTCCAATACCTTACTCCTTGTTTCCATTTAAGACTTCCTCAAAATTGTCTTTACCATCCATATTTCTACTAGCAGTCTGATTGTGACCAATTAAGTAATCTCTAAGAAGATCAGTTCTCTCTCTGTAGCTCTGTCTTTTGTGGATCCCTCCCCAGAACCACCCCTAATGCTACATTCATAACAATATTGGCCTTTTCTGACACATACCTCCAAACTCTTCCCATCTCTACCTATTATCCAGTTCCAAACTGCTTCCATATTTTTAGGTATTTATTATAGCAATACCCAACTTCTTAGTACCAATTTCTGTCTTAGTTCAGGCTGCTATACCAAAGTACAATAGACTGGTGATTTACAAATAGTAGGAATTTATTTTCACATTTTTAGAGGTTTGGGAGTCCCAGAACAAGGCACCAGCAGATTTGGTGTCTGGTGAGAGCCTCTAGTTCTTTCTTTATTTTTTGGTTTTTATTATTATTATTATTATTATTATTTTTGAGATGGAATCTCACTGTGTCACCTTCGGTAGAATACCGTGGCATCACAGCTCACAGCAACCTCCGACTCTTGGGCTTAAGCGATTCTCTTGCCTCAGCCTCCCAAGTAGCTGGGACAACAGGTGCCCACCACAACACCTGGCTATTTGTTTGTTACAGTTGGTTAGTTGGCCAGGGCCGGGTTCAAACCTGCCACCCTTGGGTATGCGGCTGGTGCTGTAACCACTGTACTACAGGCACTGAACCGAGGACCTCTATTTCTATTGTGGCACCTTCATGCTCCTTCCTCACATGCAAGTAGGGGAAGGAAAAAGAGGTGAACAGCTCCTTTCCACCTCTTGTATTAGGTCACTAAGTCTACTCACAAGAGTTCTACCTTCATGACAATCACCCCTAAAGACCCCACCACTTAATACCATCACACTGGGGATTGAGTTTCAACATGTGAACTTTAGGGTGACACATCCAGACCATAGCAACAGGGAAGGTCTATTTTAAATAGTGTGGTTAAGAAAGGGCTTTTTGTATGTGTGACAAATAATGTACACCATAGACATGAGGCATGATTGTGAGGCATGTGAACAGAGACCCACAGAACATGAGGAAGGGTCAGGCAGGATCTGGGGAGGAGTGATCCAAGGAGAGGGATCAGCAGATACAAAGGCCCTGAGTCAGATATGAGCTTGAAGTATGTGAGGAAAATCGAGGAGGCCAGTATGGCTATGATAGAGGAACGATGATAAAAGGTGAGATCAGAGAGGAAGCAAAGGGTGTAATTATACCGTGGTCTCCCATGTTAATGGCATCTCCTCCAGATGCTGTGTCATATCATTTCACTCATACTTTGGCTAACCGTGTGTGCTTTGATTCCTGGGGAAAACCATACAAGTGACAGTCCAGCCAAATGGATCGAAGGTCATTTGTTCTCCTTTTGATAAGCTGGGTGAGTGAATTAGTGCATTATTTTTCCACTGCTGCATAATAAATCACCACAAATTTGCTGGTTAAAAGAATGTCTGTTTGTCTCCTGTAGTTTCTGTAGGTCAGAGCCCACCCATGGCTTAACTGAATCCTCTCCTCCCCTCAGGGTCTTATCAGCCCAAATCAAGGGTTTGTCTGTTCTAGGCTCTTACCTGGAGGCTGTGGGGTCATAGTCTGCCTCCAAGTTCATTCAGATGGTTGGCCAAATTCAGCTTCTTGCTCCTGGAGGCCTGATACTTGTTTCCTTGTCGGCCATCAGCCAGGGGCCACTCAGCTGCCAGATTCCCCACAGTTCCTCACCACAGGGCACCCTCCACTTTCAAAGCCAAAACAGAGAATCTTCCTCCCATCAGGTCCCTCTCATAGTTCCAATCTCTTTTGGTGGGAAGAACCAAAAGTCCCTCTTAAAGGCTGTATGATTAGGTCAGGCCCTCTAAGGATTACATGTATCTCCTTGTCTTAGAGGAAATTGATTAAGAAAATTAATTACAACTGCAAAATCCCTTCACAGCAGTACCTAGATTAGTGTTGAATTGAATTATGGAAAAAGTTGTGTATACATCAGAGGGCAGGAATCTTGGGAGACATTAGAATTCTGCTCAGCAAGCTGGGAAAACCTACAACTGCACTGCTTTTAGGAAGGGGACATTTGTGGTTCAAAGTTCTCAGGTGCACTCAGCCTTAAGTCACCTAATTTTAGTCTGAGAGTATGTAAAGTGGGCAAGGTTGAGAAAAGGAGGAGTTTTAACAATCTTTACTCTGCTGATAGAAGTGTGGGAAGCGGCAGGAGGAGGCTTGCATCTGTTGAACAATATCATGCACTACTCTGCTGGAAAGCAGGAGCACATATTAGTAGGGCAGGTAAGGAGACTGCGGATCAGCAGGGAGAAACACATAAGTGACCTGAGTGCTGTTTGGGATAACAAACAGCACTTCATACAAATATCCTGCCAGAATTATATATGACTGTCACTATCATAACCTCCTAAAGCACATTAAGGACCTGAAACTTGTGAGGCAGGACTCAATCTGCCCAAGTTGACCAGGCAGAAAGGTCCTCCTGAGAAGCCAAACACTGGGAGGGAGGGTACCCTGGGAACTGGCCAGACTGGAAGGAGACCTCCGTCTTGTGAGCTGCTTCTCTAGTTCTTTGGAAATAATGAATGTGTCTATCAGGATGTGACTAAATGGCTAGAAGTTACAAAGCTGAGTGCCAACAGAGGGCCTGTCCCCATCTAAACAAACCCACCCAGAGCCTACACACACACACACACACACACACACAAACACACACACGCAAAATCCCAAACTCAGTAAATGGCCAAGTTATTCTGGAAGCAAAACCTCCTTCCCTCTCCCAGAATGATGGGTCAGGCATCCAGAATGCGGAGATGATAATAACCAAGTGCTATTCAGAGTGTTACAGATGAATAAAGTGGACTAGGGGTCAGTTCAGTGCTAGGTGGTTACCGTATTCTCTCCTGTAAGCCTCACAATTGTAGGCAGTAGTTTAGTTCAGATGGAGAAATTGGGGTTCAGAAAGAAAATAACAGAGAACAAGCGGCAGTCCCAACAAGCTCAGCTGGTTCTTTCTGACTGCATACCCCTGCTTTAATCTGAGTTTGCCTTGGCCATCCACCCCGAGTCCCCCTACAAGAACAACCTCTCCAGGGGTGCATTTTCCAGCAGAGGGCGCATTTGTAGGCATCACTTCTGAGAACAAAGCCCAGAAGACCCAACTTTTAAAATAAGAGCGTTCTGGGTTGGAGAAGGTAACGAATAAGAAATTGATTTAAAATTTTGAAATTCCTATAATTATTTATGCTCTAAGTATCCTATCAAGAATTATATGAGGGAATACCAAGTTTAATGACTATAGGAATGATTTACAATTTTTACTTACTCAATAATAGTTTACTTGTTCAATATTATATTCATTATCTTCCACAGCAACTTTGTAGTGTACGTGGAAGAGATATTCTTTTCCTATATACAGATAAGTAAACTGAAAAAGTGAAACAGAATTTTCCCAAAGTCATAAAGCTGGGATGTGGTCAAGAACACAACCCGAGGCAACCTATGCTCTTTCTATGAGGCTACAACTGTAATTGCATGTGGGATTGTGTGTGTCCCATTTCATGGCTCACCAACATGGAGCAGCATGGTGGGGGATTAGGGCCCCATGGAAGGTGTGTCACCATGACAGACTCAAGTGATCATTGACTTTGTTAGTACCATGCATGTAACAGCTGTTCAAAGCTTCTAAGATATTTTCACATAAATAAATAGTATCTCCTTATACACAGCAACCTTGGGAAGAAGAGCAAGACAGAATCCACTAGCCACAAGTGGCTACTGAGCACTTGATGTGTGACCAGCTGAAATTGAGATGTGCTGTTTTGGGCAGGGAGCATTCAATGCTTTTCAGTCATGCTGAGATGGTTCATTTTAGGTGTCACCTTGACTGAAGTAAGGGACACCTAGATAGCTGGTAAAGCATTACTTCTGGATGTGCCAGTGAGGGCATTTCCAGAAGAGACTGGCATGTGAATTGGTGGACTGAGCGGGGAAGACGCTCCCACAATGTGGGTGGGCATCACCATCTGGACAGAGCAAAAAGGCAGAGGAAAGGTGAATTTGCTCTCTCTCTCCTGGAGCTGAGTCATCTTTCTTTCTCTGGCCTTCAGACATCAGAAGTCCAAGTTCTTTGGTGTTTGGAATCTGGGACTTGCAGTAATGGCCTCTAGTTTCTCAGACCTTTGGCCTCAGACTGACAATTACACCACTAGTTTTCCTGATTCTAAGAGTTTTGGATTTGGACTGAGCCACACTACAGCCTCCCTGGGTCTCCAGCTTGAGGCCTATGGTGGGACTTCTCAGCCTCCTTAATCTGTGGGGTGAACTCTGCTAATAAATCCCCTCCCATCTATCTATCTATCTATCTATCTATCTATCTATCTATCTATCATCTACCATCCATCTATCCTGCTGATTCTGTCTCTCTGGAGAGCCCTGATTAATAAATATACATACAATGAGCAGAATAACTGAGGCAAAATAGTGAACCTATGGTTTAACACTCCCATTCAACACATGTCCAGCATTGAAGTAGATGAGAGGAACAAGAGTGTATGTATTGAATATGTGACACCCAAAATGGATCGTGAATTGTGATGAGCATTGTATTTGTGTGTGAGTGCGGTGTGCTTTGTGTGTGTGTGAGTACTGTGTGCCTTGTGTATGTGTGTGAGTGGGGCTGGAGGGTCTTGACATGGTCATCCTGGAGTATTTTATAAAACTTCAGTTATTTGTATGTTTACAGCCCTCTGAATTCTGCCTGTACAATCGATATTTTACATATGTGTACATAGAACTGGATGGCTTTTGATTTTTAATGGCTATGTGTTATTCTCACCTAAATGAGGCTTTAGGTGAGAATTTTATAGGGGGAAAGTTTTGATTAAACTAAGTGACAAATAGTTCTAATAACCTCTCTCATCCTTCATGATAAAAATGTTCCAAAAGCCACACTGGAGTTCCTCTTGGTGTTACTTCTGGCTAAGCTCAGTGAACCTAGCTATGTTCCTCTCCTTTTTTCCCCAGTGTTTTCCTGAGGGATTCTCCCTGTGCCCTCACAAGAGCCTCTGAGAATCACCTAGGACAGTCCACTTGCTCTTTTTTTTCTTCCTTTCTCTCCTCCCCTCCCCTCTTTTCATTATTTCCTTGCCATCCCATTTGGCTTTCAGCTGCTTGCTTCCAGAGGTGTGTCTTGAGGACCTGAGCTTGGCCAAGCTTGGCATAGTATTTGTGCATAGTCCTTAAGAACTGAAGCGAGCTGCTGTGAGGGGAGGTGCCTCTTCATCGTGGTGTCTTCCTTAGTACATGGGAATGTAGAGCGCAGCTCATGGTGCCTGCTGCGCTCGAGCTCCCTCTGATGAGACACACTGATATCAATGGGCATTCTTCCCAGGGAAGTCCTCCTAGCCAAATCACATGCATCTCTCTCTTAGCGTTAAGTTACTATTATTTTTTAACCTCCTACCTCTCCTTAAATCCAACATGATCTTACAGCCCGTCTGGGAAACTCAGCCTTTATTTTACAATTTGCAAAAAAATGATGAAAACGGTTAGATGGGGAATTCCTTTATAATCATTTTAGAAGGCATATTGTTAGGATGGCAAAAACTGTGGTTTTCAAACAAAAGCCAAGAAACTGGTTGGTCTGAGGAGTGGTTGACCACTGGGGAAAGCTTGGTGTGGTGTGATTTTGAAGGATAGAGAGCTGTGTCTGTATCTTCTCAAATTCTACTTTTCTTTTTTTTATTCTTGGGGATTCATTGAGGGGACGCAGAACCAGGTTACATTGATTGCTTTTGTTAAATAAGGACCATTTTATATTTGTGTCCTGCCCCCCAAAGGTGTATCACACACCTTGACCCACCTACCTCCCTCCTTCCCTTTCTCAGGTCTCCCCATATCCCACCCCCCACTGTGTACTAGGTCCTTAATTGTCCCCACATCAGAATTGAGTACAAAGGATTCTTATGTCTCCATTCTTGTGATGCTTTACTAAGAATAATGTGTTCCACATCCATCCAAGTTAATACAAAGGATATAAAGTCTCCATCTTTCATTGTGGCTGAATAATATGCCATTGGATACATATACTACAGCTTGTTAATCTGCTCCTGAGTTGGTGGGCATTGAGGCAGTTTCCACATTTACAGCTCAATTTATAATCATCAAATTCTACTTTTTCAAAATAAAAGTGCGTTTGCTTTCTCCTTAATACAAAAACAATTCATGCTTTAAACATGTGGTAAAATGGTTTCCCTCTCACTCACACTAAAAGCCCCAGTCCTTCCCAAGGCATATAAGAATTGTGTACATGGACCCTTCATTTTTCTGACCCAATCTCTTTCTCTTCTCCTCATTGCTCACTCTGCACCAGCCATATTGTTCCCTCCTTCGGGCTAAGAACATCTCCAAGACACACTGAGAGAAAATTCTTCTCCCAGATAGCTCTATGACAATCTCATTTCTTTCAGATTTGTGCTCAAATATCACTACTTTGCCAAAGAGGCTTTTCCCTGCTCCATATATTAAAAGCCGCCCTCCCCACAGCACTCTGTCCTCTTTGCCCCTCCTTTTAATGATAGCACTCATCACCATCTGATACATCATATTTTTCCTTGTTTATAATCTTTCTTTTTTCACCTTTCTGGAAGTTCCTAATACTACTTCAACAGCGCCGGCTATCAGAGGTGTTCAATCCATGTTCTTTGCATGGTTGAAGGCATGTTGTTCATGACTTCCTGGGAAAGAACTGTGCTTTGTCAGCCCAGACAAGTGTATGGCTTGCTAGTACTTAGTTTATATCAAGAACCAGGATATCCAAATACTTGCAAACATTTTGAAATCAGAAGCATGTAGATTGCCCATCAGGGTTTGGTGTTATGGTTTATCAGTCAAGATTTGGTTCACAAAATAGAAGCTATGTCAGATATCTGAAGTAGGAAGAAGTTTAATTAAAGGAATCATAGTCTAGTACAATTGAAATTTTTTGTTGGGAGGCTAGGGGAGCAAAGGTAAGCAAACACCTTTCAGGAAACACAGAAGAACATGCTGCTTGGAATCATCCTTAGCGGCAGTCTCGGCTGACTCCTGTGAGGAGCGAGTGCTCTCAGGAGGATGCCTGAAAGCCTCAGGTAAAATCCCCATCACATTCAGCGTCTAGTGATACTCACAGCAATCTGCCCATTAGGGGAAAACAGCCTGTTCTATCTACTATAGCCCAAACCAGTGCTTCTCATTGGCCAAATCCAGTTGGGCCCTCTGGGAAGGGAATTTGGGAATGGTGGTTTCTGAACTTCTCAACCCTGCAATACTGAGGAACACATAGAAGGGTGGAATGGTTCAGATTTTCAACAATGTCCTTTATTCCTTGATTAGGGAGCTTCTTTAATTTTATGACGAGTATAGTTTATTCCTGCCAGTCATTGGCCATCTGACACATTGCAATAGTGAATTTTAAAATATTAACTCAGGGGACCTGGAACTATTCCAGCGAAGGTCATTAGACCCACCAATGTCCTTCTTCAGTGCCCCCACGAATACTTCCAAATGTGCCTCTGGAAATGACTGTTTGGGAGCATGCTGGACTGCGGGAGTCTCAGCTCCTCCAGTACAGGGTGTGTTTGTATGGCCTTTAACGTTCCTGTGAAACCTAATAATCCATGCTTCCTTCCATCCTCCTACTCTCTCTCCCATTCCCTAACAAGTATGCTCCTTTCACCTGACAGTTCTCTGGAAATAAATCCTAGTCCCCCTGGGGTCAGATCAGGCAGAGTAAATATTGTCCTGATTTGCCATTAGAGAAGAAATGAGGCAGAAGGGCTCCTGATGATGGCATGGAGCTCACTGTCTCCCTGGTGAGTCAGCAGCAGCCCTGCTGGCTGAGAATGGATCTTAGGAAGATGGCTTCCATTCCATTTTGCTCAGACAGTTCTGATATCATTGTCTCAGCTAGTTTGAGGCACATCACAACAAGCCAGTGTTCAAAAACAGCCAGCCTCATCTATAAGTTGCCTATAGGCATTTTTACAGTGCCATTATGTCATTTTAAAGGATTTCCAGAGACACCTCCATATATTTTTGGCTGGAAACTCTGGGTCAGTCCAAGAAGGGGATTGAACTTCTGAGTACTAGTAATAGTAAGGCAGCGCCACCCCAGCCAGTCCAGGGCAGCTCAGTAACAGCAAACAGTGTCAGTGCACCTGCCTCTCTTCCAGCACACCGGCCAATGTCCTTTCCCTGCATGGCAGCTCCCTTGATCTTTCACTCCCCTATCTGGCATCGTGATTAGTCACTTAAGAAATATCCTAAAATAGTCAAAGCTATGGACTTGAATTTTGTGTGGATTGTCAAATTCCTTCTCTCATCACACAACTGTATTATATATAACCTTTAGGATACGTATCTTGATTAGAAATTTGACACTTCAGAGTCCTATTCAATGTAAGGAAAACATAAATTTCAAAGACAAGCAAATGATAGTCTTTTACTCTTTCATAATTCAT
The DNA here is from genome assembly GCF_000181295.1 of Otolemur garnettii. Lineage (NCBI taxonomy): Eukaryota > Metazoa > Chordata > Mammalia > Primates > Galagidae > Otolemur > Otolemur garnettii. Next base: position 964,208 of record NW_003852517.1, read on the forward strand.
GATCCACACATTATCCAAGGAGTTCACTGAAAAAATAACTCCTTCATGAAATAAGGCCTGTTGGCTCTGCCTGATTCCAGTTTCTACACTCTATCCTCTTGGTAATTGTAGAAGTCACTTATTTTATCTTGTGTCCCATTCCATCTGGTTTCTGGGGGCCCCTCCTCCTAGGCTGTCATCAGCCTCCCTGGCCTCTCCCCACAGCCCACTCCTTCCCTGGTTAAGACACTTCCACTGGGATATGATATTAGCTATTATCCTGTTTATTTTAACCTCAAGGCCTTTCAACTGTTATCACTTCTTACAACTTCATTTTCTGGGTCTTTCTGCTGTGCTTAAAACTCCTTGAGATCTAGTTTCTCAAGTTTCTTGCACTTGTTACTTTCCTGAAACCTCATCATTTATTCTTAAAGCTCTGTAGTAACTACCCTGCTTCCAAATTCAATAGCCTTTCTCCATATTATTTCTGTCATATTTGCCAAAGTCAGTTATTCTCATGCTTATTGTGACTGGATAGTAAACCAACCCCAAACTCAGTTACATAAAATAGCAATCATATGTTACTGATCACTCCTTTCATAAGTCATTTGGGATTCGGTTGATATGGTGACTCTTGCTTTAGGCTGACTGCTGGGGTGGCTTTGCTGTGCTAAGATAAACTAGGAAGGCTCTTCACCACATTTTTCTCATCCTCCTCCCAGGATCAGCAAGCAAGGTGGGGCATGTTCTTCTCATGGAAATGGCAGTGACACAAGAAGTTGAGTGGAAACATTAAAGCCTGCTATGGCCTAGGTGTGGAGCTGGCACCGTCACTTCTTCCCACATCCATTGGCCAAAGCAAGTCGCATGGATAAATCCACAGTCTGGGGGCAGGGAATATATCCACCCCTGATGAGACCATGGTGAAGGCGTGGCTGTAGGGAGTGGTGGCGATCGAAGCTATTCATTCCGCCTACCATGCTCACACACCCTCCTGCTTTGGCTGGTATGACTTCATCATTCTTAGCCTCTTCCCAGGATTCTGGGACCTTCCACTGGGTCCTCTAATGATCTAAGTGTGGACTTTCAGAAACACTTTGTCCCTTCTTCCCTGCTCTTTTCTTCATCAGTAAGATCCTTACATTCAATCAGTGCCTCAGTATTGAAGTACCTCACACCTTGCTACTGTGAGCCCCATTTTCTTACCAGTTCTTTTGTTGTTGTTTCCTTTACTGAGATTTTAGTTTGTATAATTCTCTGTCACCCAGGAGTGGGGAACCTGAGGCTTTCTAGGTCCTTAAATATAGCTTTTTGTCTGGATCCAATATTTTTTTCCTTGAGACAGTCTCAAATTGTTCAAGGAAAAGCAACTCTATATTTTACATCTCATGGTTATCTGTGTATATGGAAGGCCTGAAAGTCTATATCTATTATGAGATTTTTAAAAAGCCTTTTTCCTCTGAGGTTTCTAGGGGGAAAGTCTTGCTTGCATTAGTAGAGACCAGTGAATTGTGAAATAACTGCAGCTTCTTTTGAATCTTTTCAGTTATCTTGTTTGCATAACTTTTTGCCACCCTGTTCAGGAATATACTCACTTTCCTCTCATAAAACATTTCTCAGGAAGTATCTAATATCAGTTCTTTCAACCTTTGTGTGAATGTTAGTCTGTGTATTTCCTCTTCCTGCTGTCTCCCTAGCAATTCATTCATTCAGTTATTCACTCATTTATTCTACCATGGGTCAATGTCTTTTCTCCAGGCCATGTCCAACTGATGCCCAATACCTTCAGCTCACTGAGATGATGGAGCAGTGTCCTCTCTTATGATCAACAATTTAAGAAAATGATTCTTTCTACATGGCTTTCTACATGAAAGCTTCTCATCTGGTTTGTTGCTTTGTAGCTAACACAAAAGTGGGGGAAATAGAATTCATTGTGTTGCTAGGAGGATAGAATATACAGAAGGGTGAAATCAAATGAATAAGGTAAAACTCAAGCGACAAAGACCTATGTTTAGTAGCAAATATGCTTGATTTTGTCACATACAAAGAAACTGACGAAACCCCCCCCAAAAAAAAATCCCCAAAAGACAATGAGATGCTGTGCTGATGAAGGCATGGTGTCATTTCTTGTCAACGGAAACCGTAGACCCATTTTACTGACCCACATCTGGAGCACTGCATTGATTCTGCAGGACTCTCTCCACAATGATAAGTGACAACAAAGAGCAGTTAGAGGGGAGGCAGCCAGGGAATGGAGGATCTAGAAACCCTTTGCAACAGAAAGCACGGGATAGAAAGAGGCTGTAGCTGCCTGTGAATATCAGGAGGACCGCCTTGCTGGAAAAAGTATAGCCTAGCTTTACTCTTTCTGAGAGGATGGAACTAGAACTGTCCAATGCTGGAAGGCCTGTCTTGTAGGGCATTAAATTCCCTGTCTCTACAGTTTCAAGTTAAAGCTCAAGGGACACTTGAAAATGGTAAAGGAACCTTATAGACAGCCATTGCTAGGCATTGGAATATGCACTTTACGCACACACACACACACACACACACTTAATCCTCACAACAATCCTTAAGTCAAGCATTATATTAATAATTATTCCCATTTTAGAGATAAGGAAACTGAGGCTCAGAGAGTTTGTTTTCCTAAGTTACACAGCTAATTAGGGACAGAGCTGGGATTTGAGTCCAGGCATTAATTACCATTCTGTTTCTAAAAGGTAGTCAAGTTGATCTTTTCATATATGATTTTCATTTAGCCTGGACATACTTTAAGTTGCCTTTTATCTCTAGGTCTCTTCATAGAGATAATTCTTGTTTTATAAGTAATGGTTAAAATCCAACTATACTTTTTCTGTGCTTTAGATAACTTTTATAGATTTATTTGAATCCTGTGTATTTTAAGTACCATCTGGTAGTAGAACACAAATAACACAAAAATTAGGGCATACAAATAATTTCCTCTTTCTTGGCAGATTATTGCACATCTAAAAGGATAATAATATACCTCTCTTCTCTCTTCAATCACACAATAAAGCTTAAAGGTCTTCCTAAATGTCTGTGAGTTATTAAAGTTGCTTTGAATGATTCAGATGAAAGAATAGAAAAAAAGAACACTAGGATTTCGTGAGCATTTTCTGGATCCCAGGAACTATGTTTGGAGATAGATGTATATTATCTTACTCAATGAACTTAATAAGCTAATGAGCTCCATATTACTCCCATTATGTAGATAAGTAAACCAAGGCTTGAAGGAACTCCCCACCTGACACTGCATTAAGCTGCAGAGGCTATGTTTAAACCCAGAGGCATCTGGTGTCAAAATATGCTTTCCCAATTGTACTGTATACCTTCCCAGTCACAAATACCAGGAAACCTATTGTGGACTTGACCACGTTCAAAAGTACCAGATGTGTGATTTGTTGTCTTGTTAGCCCCTTAAGGAAATCTTTAGAGAAATAAAGGAGATACAGACCTTGACACAGAAGATATGAGATAGACAATCTTAAAGAGATGGAGAATGGTATATAGTCTGTCTGTACCCTAGGAGTGGCTGAGGCTTGATGAGAAGAAAAAGGGTCGGAAAGAGGAGGCTTTGACGGCTCCCCTAACAAGGGAACAAATCCTGGACTTCTACACAGTCAACTGCCCCTTCCCTTCTCCAGTCCTAGCAGAGTCCGCCCAGCAACACTTTCCTATTCCTCCCCATGCACCATGTGGTACTTTTCCATAAGTGTCTGCTGCTGTCTTTCTCTTTTTTGTTTTACAAGAGTCGTCCAGCTCACTCTACTACCTTAGCAAGTCACCTTCACGTGATGCTGAATGGCTTTATCATGTGGGAAAAATCCAAACTTTCTGTATTGATTATCTATTACTGAACAACAAATTACTTCAAATCTTAGAGGTTTGAAACAACACCGTGTTTATTATGTAGTTTCTGTGGTCAGGAATCTGGGATGACCTATCCAGCTGGTTCTAGACTGGGATTTCTCATGAAGTTGCAGACAAAGAATTGAGCAAGTCTGCAGTCTCTGGAGGCTTAACTGGGGCTAAAGGAACCATTGTCAAGGTCATTCACATGACTCCTCAGTTATTTACCAAGGAGACAAGGAGACTTTCCATAGACTACCCACAGTATGATTTTCTCCAGAGCAGGTAAGCAGGTAATGAGAGAGAAAGAGAAAGATTAAGATGAAGTTTTTAAAAAATAACCTAATCCTGAGTGTCACACTGTAACTTCTGTCATATATTATTGGTCACCCAGACCAACCATGACAAAAGTTTGAATGCCAGAAAGGAAGGATCAGTGGAGCCCTTTTGAGGCTGACTACCATAATTCCATCAATGGACTATCTAGTTCTCCAGGTCCTCTAGTTAAAATGCAAGAGTTTCCAGAGAGGATTAGCACATTAACAGACTATTAGCTAATTAATCAAATAGCTGCCATTATGAAAAGCGGAAAATACATGGGCATGCTGTATGTGGAAGGGAGATAGGAGGTACCAGAAAAAAATTCTCTGTGGGGTTTTAGAAGAGGGTCATGGGGGAAGAACCTACTATTTATGGGAAGAAGTGTTAGGGCGTATGATAGAGGCACCAAAAACCAAGTCCCTGTCTAAGGGGAAAGAATAGGGTGGGCTTGGAGAAGGGAGAGCCATTGCACTTATTGTCTTTGCAAACATCAGCTACTGAGACTTTAGTACTTTCACCCGTGATGTCTGTGCAGAAATAGAAGAAAAAAAAAAAAAAAACAGGTGCTATGCCTCACTGCTGGTTAATTAAATGTTGATTCCAAGGCAGCTGGTGGAGTATGTGCACTATATATTATCCTTAGTTTAGTTTTTCTCCGTTTTAAAAAAAATCACACAGTTTAATTAACCTTCTAGCCCTTGCTGGAGCTTTGAAAGAACTTAATTGGCCTGCAGGGATTGGAAGACACAACAGCCAGAAAAAGGCTACAGCTCTGTTGTTTTCACTCCAAGGACTTCCAAAATTAAAATTATTGTTTTATTTCATTCCTTGAAGCCCAGAGCTACAAATACATGTGAATTCATATTTGGAATTGTCAGAAGCATCCTTGAATGTACGTGAGGATAACATGAAGTTATTTAAGCAGTAGTTTTACATGAGTATTTAATAGTTGAATCTTTTATTCATCTGGAGCCGTTGGGTTTGCAATAAGAGTTGTAGTTTCCCAATTTTGGGCTTTCCAAAGATGGGACATATTTTGACTAGAATTTCATACATAAACTTTCACCATCCAGTGGGAAGTCTCTTGATAGCAGGACCCCTTAAGAGATTTCAAGAGGTTTTCAGTTTTATCAAACATAATACTGAGTATCACAGTCAATGCATATATTTCATTTTCCACATGAAGAAGCAATTCACAGGTATTTATTCAAAAGCAATGATATAAAAATATCAGAGCTGTAAGTTAACACTTGCTTGTCCTCTGATAGAGATGAAAATTCTCAGGACAAAGCCGTAAGGTAGGTAAGCTCGCCACAGGAGTGAGAGCAGCAGAGAAAAGCAGAGGGTCGAGGACCAGGACGCTAAAAGTCCGGAAGAAAAGAAGCTAGCAAAGGTGATTACAGAGAGGTAGGGGAATGCCCAAAAGAGATAGGTGAAGAAAACAGAGAGGCATTTCAAAAAAAGAGTGGTCAGGAAGGTCAGAGGTTACAGAACACTAGTTCCAGAGCCTGGAAAGGTAAACCCACTGGATGACCTGGAGAGAAAAAGAAAGTTTGTTTCACAAGAACTATCTAAGGAGTCACCGGGATTCCTATACACGGGAAAGAGAAGAATAATCTCTTATTGAAAAAAATCAGTTTATTTTTTGCAAATCTAAGGCAAGAACAAAACATATAGGGATGAAATCTAAGTCTTAGAGGACGTCAGAAAGGAAATTTTAGTCTTTCTTGTAGAGCATAGCTGCTCAAGTTAGCATACAATCATCTTAGCCCAATAGGGCTGCTTTTTAAAAAGCTGTAAAAATATCAATGCAAGAAATGATGAAGAAAAGAAAATTAGATGTAATAAAAGTAAGAGATGGGGTGACAGATTGTATGTGCCTCCCTTTCATTTCTTGTCAAAAGTTTACCATGGGTCTTTTACTTAGTGGTCAGTTATCTATTGCTGGGTAAAAAAAATAAAACATCAGAAATTAGTGCCTTAAAACTATACTATACTTAATACTAAACTTAATACTATACTTAAAACTATAACTCTGTATTTGCTCACAATTCTGTAGGTTGGAAATCTGAGCTGAAGTGAACTGAGAATTTCTTTTACTCCACTAGTGTTGTCTGGGCTCATTGGCATATTTTCAGACAGTTCATTGTTCAGCTGGGGGCTGGCTGATTCTAGGTGATCTCAGTCATGCATCTGACGGTGGTTGATGTTGGTTCCTGGCTGGGCTTCCGTTTCCAAATGACTTCTCATCTGCCAGTGGAGTAGATCAGGCTTCTTTATGTGACAGTGAAAGTGTTCCAAGAAAGTCACAGCAGAAGCTGCGAAGCATTTTCAGGCTCAGCCTTGGAAGTCACACACAATCACTTCACCACATTCTATTGGTCCAAGCCAGTCACAAGGTCATCCCAGCTTCAAATGATGGTGAAATAGAATTTACCTAATGATGGGAGGAGGGCCAAGTCACATTGTACAGAGATAAGGTCACAGGGAGATGCAATGTATTGAAACCCATTATTGTAACAATCTACCATATACAACATGATACATGTTACACCAACCTGAAACATATAAAAGGATCAGGGTTTTCTAACGCTGTGCTAATTCATGTGTATCATTTGTGTTTCATCATATATAAGAATACATTCTAGAGTGGTATGTTGCTTCTACTCAATTAAGAAAAATATAATACAAAATGAAAGTATAGTGAAAAAATAATGAGCAGCACCTCCAACCTTGGCTTAGACCCGTATTCTTGATCCACAGCTACCATGTCTCTTCTTTCATGTAAGACTCTACCACTAACCAGCATTCTGAAATTTTTGTGTAGGAAACTTGGTTAAAAATAAATCTTTCAGTTTAACTTCTTTAGTCAGAGACTTTGATTTAAGGCTATAGGAGAGATTGTTCACTTTAGAAGATTATGGGGATGAACCTATAGATCTGAGGAGGATCTCCTGTAGTGGATTGAATAGCAGTTCTCAACCTGTGGGTCGCGACCCATAGGAACTGTGTGAAAGGCTCACGGCATTAGGAAGGTTGAGAACCACTGGGATAGAAGATCTTTTTCAATTTATCTTTCTCTCTTTTTTAAAAATTCCAAAGAATAAACATGTGAGTTTTGGTATGTGCGGTTTGCAATCAATTCAGAAGGATTTATTTGTAAATAATAACCTGGAGATGGAGTGTCCTGGATTAGAGGCATCATCATCTTCCTTACATGTGGCCCCAAAAGCTCAGGGTTCAGTCCTTGAGGAGCAATTTTATAATCACAAGATGAGGGGAACTTGAGCATAATAATGAGCACAATATAAAAGATTCAACAGATACAAGGGCAAAAAAGGAAAGGATCTGTCCTCCTATGAGCTAGAACATGATCTCCCTCGGTTCCATAGCTACCAGCAAGACAATTTCTTTAACCTCAATTTTATAAGCAAAAAAAAATGCCCTGTGAGTCAGAGAGGTTAGTAACTTATCTTTACATAGCTAGTAAGTGGTAGAGCTTTGATTTTGACTAAATTTCATTTGCCTGTCCAATTTCAATGTCCATGTGCTTTCTATTTCATCAGAGTAATAGATTCATACTCACAAATAGTAAAATCTCAGTAAGAAAGTCATGTTCTTCAGGTCATACAGGGATCTTTTATTCTTTTATCATAGTTTAATTTGTGTTCTATAAACTCTTGAGTCCATGATGGTTCAAAGTACAAAGGCTGTCAAGATATCCTAGATGCGACAGACACTTAAATTTTATCCTGACTCAGTGTTTTTCTTTTCCTGTTTTTATCAGTGTATAATCGGGCAGAATAACATGCAAAATGCTGATCAGTCCATCTGCTTGATGCTTAGCGGCTAGGTAGGGAAAAAGATAAAAATGATTGCTAAAACAAATTTGCATTTTGTTCAAGACTCTTCAGATGCCTGTGTTATCTCTCTTCACCACTTTTCTACATGCCCTTCCACTCTCCCCTGGTTTTGAAAAGAATCCTCCTCAAATGAAGATAGCACAACAACCTGGGGAATTCAATTCACATAAGCGTGAATATCTCAGAAATTTCTTTGCAAGGAAGAGAAAAGGTCATCTTAGAAATGCTTTAATTGATTTTGTTCATTATCATTAGCAATTGGGGAAATTAGGAAAGAATTATCTTTATCACTTTTGTGTCTCTGTTTAATGTTCATCCAGGCTTCCACTCAGACTTTTTGATTGGATCTTTGTTTCATTAAAGAAAAGGTACATAAACCTGGGCAGTGATATTTTTTCTATTTCATAAAATTACTTAGTTTAATTATAAACACATTTGTTTCTCATTATAAGTTATGCATCTTAGATATTCTACATTAAATCTTTGCACAGCTTCCATGTAATGTTAAGTCTTCCAATTTTACTATCTTGATGTTATTTCTCCTGTGAACCTGAAATAATGTTCACTGACTATGAACCATATTGAGAGAGAGAGGAAGTCTGCAATAATAATTAGGACTAGCGTTCTGTGGAGTGGTTACCATATGACTGGCTCTGGGATAAGGCTTTCTATACTTTAATTCATTAAGTCCTTTCCATACACCTATGGGGTAGATGCTATTAATTAATACCATTTGATAGATAAGGGTGCTAAGACATTGCCCAAAGTTAAATAGCTATTAATGATAGAATTTGGATAAGAAACTTATCCATCTGAAAATGCTCTACTCTTGTCTTACTTAGTCCATTTGGGCTGCCATAACAAAATATCATAGCCTGATGCTGGCTTCTGAATAACAGAAATGTATTTCTCACAGTCCTGGAGGCTGAAAAATCCAAAATCATGACACCGTTGGATTCCATAGCTGGTGAGAGCCCACTTCCCGGTTCATACACAGCCATCTTATCACTGTATCTCCATATGGTGAGTAAAACAGAGGATCTCTTTAGGGTCTTTTTCATAAAGGCACTATTCCCATCCATGAAGGTTCTGCCCTCATGACCTATTTGCCTCTCAAAGTCTATCAAGTACTATCACACTGGGGATAAGGTTTCAACATGTGAGTTTTGGAGGGACACAAACATTCAGTCTACAGTGTCTCTCAACTATTACACTTTCCTCCCTTTTGATTTTTTTAAATTAAACTTTTTATTTTGAAATAGTAGAGCTATCGACAATTGTTAAGAAATAATATAGAAGGACACTGTATACTTTTTACACAGTTTCCCCAATAATAATAGCTTTAAAATTATAGTACAGTATCACAACTAGGATATTGACATTGAGATATATATATATATATATATATATATATAATCAAGATACAAAACAGTTCCATCATAAGCATCCGTCCCGCCACCCTCCTATAGCCACACTCATTCCTAACCTCTCAACCACCAGCAACCACTAACCTGTTACACATTTACTAATTTTGTCATTTCAATAATATTATATAAAAATTTAATCATGCAGCACATAACCTTTGGGGAATGACTTTTTAAAACTGATCATAATTCTCTAAGGATTCATCCAAATTTTTGAGTGTGTTGATACTCCATTTATTAATTGTTGAGTATTATTCTGTGATATTGATGTATCACAGTTCATTTAATCATTCACTCATTGAAGGATATTTAGGGGTTTTTTTCCATCTTATGTCTATTAAAAATAAAGCTTCCATAAACGTTTAAGTAAAAGTTTTTGTGTGAACAAGTTTTTCTTTCTCTAAGATAAATGGCCAAGAGTGCAATTGTTGTATTGTTTGGTAATTGTATGTTTAGTTTTATAAGAAATTTCCCTCTGACTGGCCTTATCATTTTAAACTCCCACAAACAATGTATGAGTAGTCTAATTTCTCTGCATCCTTATTAGCATTTGTCCTATTTTTTATTTTATCAATTCTAATAGATATCTAATGACATCTCATTGAGATTTAAATTTGCATGTTTATAAAGATGCTGAACATCTTTTCTTGTGCTTTTTTGTCATCTTCAGTGAAATGTCTTTTAATGTCTTTGGCCCATTTTTTACATTAGATTGTTTGTTTTTACCGTTGAGTGCTGAGTATTCTTTATATTATATGTTCTACATCAGTGCTTTTCAACCTTTTTTATCTCACAGTACACTTGAACCTATAGTTAAACCTCCATGAAACACTTAAATTATGTTTATCAAAAACAACAGTAATAAAAAAGAATATATTTACTGTGCTTTTAGCTTCTTTTGAAAATAATTTAATTAATGATCTTTAAAAGTCTTCATGGCACACCAATTGAAAACTACTGTTTTAGATACCAGTCTTTTATTGGATATGTAATTTGCAAATATTTTCTCCCAATGTGTAACTTTTCAAAATTTTCTTTGTAAGTCTTTTGCAAAGCAAAAGTTTGTTGTTATAATTTTGATAAGGTCCAACTTATCAATTATTTGTGCTTTTGGTATAAAATCTAAGAACTCTAGACTAGGTCTAGATCTTAAAGATTTTTTCCTATTTTTTTCTAAAAGCTTTCGAGTTTTATATTTTACATTTAGATTCATGATTTATTCTTAGTAATTTTTAAATAAGGTGTAAGTTTTAGGGAAATGTGCTTTTTTTTTTAATAATTGCCTAAAGATGTGCAATTGCTATAGGAACATTTATCAAAAACTCTATTGAGTTGCTCTTTTACCTTTGTCAAAAATCATTTGGGTGGAAGGCTGGAGGTAACAATTAAAAGGAGAAGAAGGGAAAAGTGTCTGACTGTTTTGAGTGGGTATATGTGAGGACTTCATGTGGGCAAAGCCTAAGTGATCTACAAGATGACCAAAATGGTGATAGGAAGCCCCAGGCCTTCTACTCCACAGAGACACTGACTTAACGTCAGTATATGGACCTGATTGCCTTTGTGAGAAATCTAGGAATCATGTAATAGGTTAATAGATCCTGGGTGGGTACAAAGTGGAGAAGTGTTCCAAAATAGTTCAAAAATTATTGTGTTTACTCACCATAGCCCCCTCCCTGGTTCATACAACTGTGGCCTGATTAGGAGAAAACTCTCCACTCACAGATTCTCCCTTAGCAGGAAAAGGGAAGCTTGTAATGTTCATTCAATGTTCTGAGTTTTCAGGGAGCTGCCAGAAGTACTGGTTTCTAGTTCACCTGACACAGAGTACTAAGGAGAATGGGTACAGTTTAGATTCCTGTGGACTGCTAAAGGCAAAGTAAACAAAGCAACTTTTTTTCAGCATTGAAGAGACAACATTACTGTGAAAAAACATCAAGGATAGCAAAAGATTATGAAGTCCTTGAAAAGAAACAGTGGCAAACTTTTTACCTTGGAATATATGTGCACAAACCCAGAGAAGATACATCCCAAGAAAAGGTTTCAAAGGGCCTCAGAATCTCTAGCTTGACTGATTGGTACAGGCCTTTCCTAAATTACGTTAGTCAGTAATGACTAGGAGAGGTGGGTCTTTTCCAAATACTTAAATTTCAAGAGATTACAAGACATTTTAAAAAAAAAGGAAATATAGTCCCAATCAAAGAAGCAAACTAGGTCTTCAAAATCTGATCCTCCCAAAATGGAGATCTATGAATTATCTGACAAAGAATTCAAAATGACTGTTTTAAAAATGCTTAATGAGCAAGCAAAAAGAAGATAACACAGAAAGACTACTAATCCAATTCAGGAAGATGATCCATGAACAAAATGAGAATATCAACAAAGAGATACTAAAGTATAATAAGGAACCAAGTAGAAATTTTGGAACTGAAGAATACAATAATTGAATTGAAAAATTCACTAGAGGCATTTAAGAGAAGACTTGATCAAGCAGAAGAAAAAATCAGTAAAAGTCAGTAAACTTGAAGATGTCATTTGAAGTTGAGGTAGAGGAGAAAAAAGAAAAATAGAAGAAAAGTGAAAAAAACATGAGAAATTATGGAACACCATCAAACAGACCAATGAACAGTACAGCAATCATAGAAGGAGAAGAAAGAGGAAAGGAGCAGAGAGACTAACTGAAGAAATAAAATAATAGCCCCAAACTTAAGAAATTTGAGTGCAGGAAAGGAGCATACAAATTTAAGTACCTCAACAAATTTCAACTAGAATAAACTCAAAGACATCAATACCACAACACTTTACAACCAATTTGTCAATAGTCAGACAGAATCCGTATTATTTTTCAGTTAATTAAAAGCTAAAAGTGTATAGATTGTGGTATGCATCATGATGTTTTGGAATGGTGAAATCAAATTATTTAACATGCACATTACCTCACATTTTTGTGTATGTATGTAGTGAGAACATTTAAACTTTACTCTTACCAATTTTCTAGTATGTAATATATTATTAGCTATAAGTACCATGATGTACAATAGAACTCTTGACTTTATTCCTTCTTTCTAACTAAAATTTTGTGTTATTTGACCAACTGCTCTCCAATCCCAAGTTTCTGGTAACCACCACATTATTCACTGAGTTTGACATTATTAGATTTCATATATAAATGAGATCATTCAGTGTTTCTGTACCTAGAGTATTTCACTCCACATAATGTTCTCCAGGTTCATCCATGTTGTTGAAAATGACATTGCCTCTATTAAAACTTTTTAAATCAATACATAATATTTTACACATTTATGGGGTAAATGTGAATTTTTTTACATGCATAAAATGTGTAATATCAAGTCAAAGTATTTAAACTGTTCATCACTGTTTTGATCACTTTTATATGTTATAAGCAATTCAAATTCTCTCTTTTAACTACTTTGAAAATACAATTTATCGTTATTAACTATACCCATTTTACTCTGTCAAACAGTAGAGCTTATACCTTTTATCTAACTGTGTGCTTGTACCTGTTAACCTACCTTTCTTCATCCTATTTCCTACCCACCTACTCTTCCCAGCCACTCGTATCTGTCATTTTACTCTCTACTTTATGAGTTAAAGTTATTTATAAGTTTACATAGAAACTGAAATTTTGTTTTGCCAACTTTCTTCTGTTGGCAATTTTTAAACCCTTTTATCCAACCTATCCTTCCCCCAACTCAAACCATATTTTTCTGTTTCCCTGCCTGTTAGCTTCTTTGTCTCCCATTATCTCCCCTGAGACCTTTTAGCACTGCTGCAAACCAGGCTGGTAGACAAATTGCTGTGATTGGGAAAAAATGAATGATTTTAACAATGGATTTCTAGAGATAATGTGTCCATGATCCGTATCTTCCTAATAATATCTTAACAATGTGAGTCTATCTAAGCTTGAGCTTGCCATTCTTCCTCCCAGAAAAAGCTACCCTTCCTCTAGTGCTGAGAAAGTTTCACCTTTGTCTTGAATTGGATATAATTCTGTTTCAAGGGAGAATCTTGGCTAGACAATTTTTCAGCATACATTCTAGGTCTATAAGTCCATGACAGTATTGCTCATCAAACAGAAACATACTATGGTTTAAATTACAGTGGTTCTCAACCTTCCTAATGCCACGACCCTTTAATATGGTTCCTGTGCATCGCAACCCACAGGTTGAGAACCGCTGATTTAAAAGAATGTTTTCTTATAGTGACACTTAGTATGCCTTAGCAGCTTAGCTGTTCCAACAACCTCCTAATTACCAAGCAGTGATTATAAACTTCTTCATAAATAGAAGCACTGAATTTCTTTCCTCTCTCATTTTTCTTCCTTTTTGCCTCAACTAATATTGAGCAAGCACTAGATCCTAGAGTGATAGAAAAACACTGTGGGCAATAATATGGGGAAAACCACTTATTTATATAATCTTTAAAGATACACATTCTATAATAGAGATACTTATTCACAAAATAAGAGAATAGAAACCAAAACCTCAGTTGTAAATGTTATGAGTCTTTCTCCTAATACTAGAGAGAGCCATAGGACTATCACATGCTATTTAATCTACTAGATGCTTTGCTGTGTTCTCTCTCTTAATCTCCTCACAATAACCTGATAGGATAGGTCTTATTTTACCTATTTTTATAGCTAATGAACCTGAAGTAGTATGGCTATAATCACATAGCAAATAATTGGAAGAATTCGGGTATGAAACTAAATCTGTCTGATTCCAAATCTTGGGTCCTTTTCATTACAGTATGCCCTCTTAATAGTAAATTCAGAGAAGGGAAAAATACCCTCTTATTGGGCAATAACAGGAGTGTTCATGGAAGAGGTAACTTATAATTCAGGACCTGAATGATGGTCAGAGTTCTTGGTGAGTGGAAGGAGCTAAGGAGAGAGAGTAGAGGCCACAGGAGTGCAATGTAGGAACAAGAACAACAAAAGTACAGAATTCTGTATATAACACATAAATGTGTCTTCAAATTGCAGCATGAGATTGTTTTTACCATTATAACATTTCTACGGGACTTAGTGGGACATCAAAAGGAAAGGTGATGTGGGACTAAAACATATAGTACTGTGAATGACAGGCTGAGAAGTTTATACTTCATCTAAAGTCAACCTTCAGTGAAAGTTTTGATAGATTAAGTTAACATTAATACACTGAGTGAATGAGTGAATGGTGATTTCTGGGATACCATCCCCCTGTGTAGTTTCTCTCCCACAATGACCCTGGGTTTGGCCATGTGACTTGTGCAACTGGTCAATGGAACATCAGCAGATATGATGCAAGCAAAGGCTTAATAAGGGCTGCTGCCTCCATGTAGGAAACATGGAAAGGCCATGTGAAAGAGGGTACTGCAGGGTACTTCAGTTGACAAATGTAGTTAGCTAAGTCATTTTGGACCATCTACCCTAGTCAAGCCTCTTGTGTGATCCTCAGCAAGATCAGCTGAGGGATTGGTCAGTCTGGCCAAATTGTAGAATCATAAAGTTGTTGTCATTTTAAGTTACCAAGTTTTAGAGTTGTTTGTTAAACATCAATGGATAACTAATTCACTAGTATGAAAACTCACTGAGGACAGGGGTTATCTCTGTATGCGTCAATGAGTACTCAGCTGCTGAATACATCACTTTGCAGCAATGAGGCAGAGCTAGTCACCTGGCAAAGGCAAGCACATTTACACAGAGTCAGGGACTGTTTATGAGGGAGAAACACAAACGGGTCTCCTGGAAAGCCCTTGAATTATAATGATGGGTCACTGAGAGAAAATTCATAATGCTCCAAATAAAACATTGTTGGCTAATTCGAAATCTCTCTCAGGTCTGTGATCATTCAAATGTTGAGATTTCATCTTGCATATTATATCTTAATTTAAAAATACATTTTCATTGGGAGAATGTAGCATTAAAATGAGCAACTTTATGATCCATTTCATTCTGCTCCTTGCAGTCTGGTTAACAATTCATTTTAATAAGTAAGTGGCTGTGGAACTACTGTCCACTTATGCAAATGAGAAGGTGCACCTATCTTTGTTCTTAACTGTGATTACCTCTTATTTATTTTTGAAAGCTTCCAGGATTTCAGCTCATTGTTCAATTGGGAATCATATCTGTTCTATTCAGAGCCGTTATTTTAATTTCCAGATTCTGAACAGACATTATTTCTGTGATTCATTTCCCTCTGCCTTTTTGCATTGCTGTTACTGAATGTAATTTCTACCATTTTTTTCCTGTGCCTGCCAGAAATCACTTTAACTAAGAAGTCATTGTCATTCTTCTCTCCCTTCTGGTTTCTCACTCCAATTCTCAATAGAAAACATCCCTTCAGCATGGAGAAAATGGGAATTTTGTGGGTTAAATGTTTTCTTTCTGGTGTTTTTATTTCATGCATGATTGCCTTGAAGCTTCAGTGATGAATATATTTTATGAACACCCCAAAATAAATATTACAAATAAAATGAAATTACCATGGGTCCCTAGGAATATGGTTTTTCAAACCATACTGGTTTCCAGAACCACACAACATGTGTCAAAAAGAACTCACTGAAAGTCTGTAAGAGAATGGAGAAGCAGTTGGAAATGAATACACGCTGCTTGGTGTAAAATTGTGTGCTGTGAAGTACTAACTCCTTTTTGGAAAATGCTAGGACTCATGTTCCAGGCTAGCAGCTCTTAAATGTTATTCATATCTTCCCTCAGAGCCATCATGACCTATTGCATCCCTCGTTTGCCCTCACTGTTCCTCAATCAGATGCTGACTATCTTTCTCGAACTATAAGACACCCAATGATAAAAAGTGTGTCAAGAGGAGTGCCCAGATAGGTTTTCAAAAATCTATGAGCTGCTCTGAAGTGGGGCCTTGTCACTCAGTCTGAGCCCCTACTTATCAGAAGCAGGACAGCAGGAGAAGTTAGCATGTTGGACCAGCGCTGTACCATGAAACAGTGTCAAATCCCTGGTGATGAGCTATGGTACCAGGTCCACTTGATTCTTTATATATACTTAAACTCCAAGCCACAAAAGCTGACTGGGACCATGGTTAATGTCTTTTAATCAACTATCTTTGGAAGGCTGAGGTGGGTGGATTGCCTGAGCTCACAGGTTTAAGACGAGCCTGAGCCAGACTGAGACCTCATCTCTAACAACAGCCAGGCGTTGTGGTGGGTGCCTGTAGTCCCAGCTACTTGGGAGGCTGAGGCAAGAGAATTCCTTAAGTCCAAGAGTTTGAGGTTGCTGTGAGCTGTGATGCCACAGCACTCTGTGAAGGGTAACAAAGTGAGACTCTGTCTCAGAAAAAAAAAAAAATCAGCTATCTGCCTTTGCGTATATAAAAGTAAATGAAACAGACTAGTGCATTGGCTCGCACCTGTAATCTCAGCACTCTGGGAAGCTGAGGCAAGTGGATTGCTTAAGCTCAGGAATTCGAGGCCAGCCTGAGCAAGAGTGAGACCCCATCTCTATTAAATAAAATAGAAAAACTAGCCAAGCATTGTGGTGGGCAGCTGAAGTCCAGTTACTCCAAAGGCTGAAGCAAGAGGTTGCTGTGAGCTATGATGCCATGTTACTTTAGCCTTGGGCAACAGAGTGAGACTGTGTCTCAAAAAAAAAAAGTGTGTCATGAAATTAGCACACATAAAATACAACTTAGATGGGAGAATTTCAATTGCTAATGTTACATGTGGCTAATTTAAATTACCTTAAATCTCATTCTGTGGTTTAAAGTCTCCATCTATGAACTTAGGATGTACGTATTTCATTCCTCTTCAAGCAATGCTATCCCATTTTTAAGGAGCAGAGACCCAGTTGGTTCAGCAGATCAAGTATAGGAGAGAAAATGTTTTAGAATCCAGAATTTGCCTAGGGATCCAAGGGCTGGAATGGGGCCTTGTAATGAGGCCTTGTGAAAACAAAAAGTTACTAGAAATAGAAGCTCCATTAGTCAGGACCTAGTGTTCTAGAAGCTCAGTCTTCTTCTGCACATAGTCTCTATTCCCCTTTTTAAAACATTTATCTTACTCCATCAGCTTCCCAGTGGTCTTCTGGATTTTCAAGACATTCCCCGATCTTGAAGATCTTCCATTCTAACATTCACACTGACTACCAACATATTTGGTAATTGAGCTTGAAATCTTAACAGAAAGAGTCTTAGTAGACCAACTCCCTTTAAGCCAGAGACCACAGATCAAGGACTGGTAGCCTTTGGTTGGGATATTCATCCATATTCTAACCAGTCCTTTTTAATTTTTTTTTTTTTTGTATTTTCAATCCTCATTTGCTTGAATCCACAGATAAAACCCCTGGCATACAGAAGGCCAACTGTACTGTTGTGAGCTCTCTGCATTGAAATGATATGGGTGCACTATATGTCACTATTGGCAAAGACAAATTTTGACCCATGGCATAATGAAAATTTCAGTGTAGCCGTGGTTTAAAATGTGTGTTTTCTATTTATTATGCATATTCTGCATGTGACATAAGGCATAAAGAGGGATTGTAGCTAGAAGTCAGGCAGAAGTAAATGTTACAGAACATTATATAGAACATTCTTCCATTAGAGTGCTTTAGAAGTCTGACAGGCTGTCTCATTCTGCTGTAAGTTGCCTGTCACTGGAGATGTTCAGTCATACTTCAATATTAAAGGAGTATCTTCCAATTTTGAGATCACAATTCCCTGACTATATCTCAGAGCTTGGGTCTTTCAAAAACAAATGAATTATTGATGAAGACTTAATGCATAACACACACACTTTTAAAACAAAAATTGTGATTTTTTTTTTCTTGATAGTGTCAGGGTAGTGGGTAAGCTAAATCACTCTCTTGTACAGGCAGCTCATTCTGATTGTGGTACCAGATGAGCAGGGAATGTCAAGGTTAAAATCCTGTAATGAACATTAGAGATCCCACTTACATTTTACTCAGCAAAACTCTACTTCACATCCACATCAAAACCTCAACACTGTTATCAATTGACAGCATAGAAACCAGCATTTTAGATGTGTTTAAAAGAGTTTGGTCTTAAAGTGATCCCCATAAAGTATCTACCCAAAGTATAGCTGACAAAGTATGGCTTAAAAAAATAGGCTGAATGGTATTTATTCATTTCTTTAGGTTCCTAAAACTCTACCCTGGTACAAAATAAGGACACCAGGATGCTATATGCCATGACAGCTATCTTAACTTCTCACAAAGCTACCTTCATGTTAAACTTTAACTTTATTCTGTTAAAGGAGTTTAATTAAATTTTGTTATAAGGAAGCACTATTTGAAGAATATTTTAGTAGCTGCTAGAAAATTGCTATTTTTCATGGTATATCCTCTATTCCTTACTATTTCATACGTAATATAAAATGGAAAACCATCATCCTGGAAGTTGATACCATGAAAATGTCTCCCCACATAAAATTGTAAATTTCCTTTTAGCATAATTATATAATACTGTGTTTAACTTTTGCCTTGGTCACTAGGAAGCTTGGAGTTAAAGTAAACATTTAATTGTAGTAATGATCTTATTCTGAATGTGGCTAAAGTTATTATTTCTTTCTTAAATTATTACTTTAATTTTAGGTATATGTATTTAAATCATATAACTTTTTTTTTATTGTTTGAGATTCATTGAGGGTACAAAGAATTAGGTTACACTGA
>NW_003852517.1:983481-985934 GCF_000181295.1 Otolemur garnettii
CAGCTGGTCTAATAAGACATTTGATGTGTGGAATCAAGTGTTTCTGTAAGTCTGACCTAACTCCACCCTCTCATGCTTGGTTAAATATGCTGCACCCAAGTGCCAGAAATAAAATTCAAGTTTGGAAGAAAAATCTCTAATAATCCCTAGGTCTATTGACCAATGTATTTATTAACCACCCAGAAAAATACAGAATCAAAACTTTGAAATGTAATCTGTCAGCCCTGCCAAAAAGGCTGAAGTTGCCAATGAAGTAAATACCTACTTTACTACAGTTTGAGATTTTTACTTCTCATAATCTGTTTACTTATATACTTGTGATTAGTATTGCCACATGTTTAATCTTGCCACGTTTTAAACTTTCAGCAGTGACTTGTGTCCCTTGTGGGTGAAGGAAGAAAAACTGTGGGTGGCAGCACCTTGGACAGATCCTCTTTTGTTGACCCTAGACCATATCCATCTCCAGGTGAATTAAAAAAATAAACAACTCCAAACTAAACCCAAACAAATAAACAAAAATCCTACACATATGTCAACAATAATAGTGACTCTATACAAAACGTACATTTTCCTTCATACTCATATTAGAAAATGACTACTAACAATGCCTTGATCACTATCGTACTGTTGGTGCCTGAGCATCTTGGGAAGGAATATATTCTCAACAAACATTGGTGTAGGTGTGTTGACTAAAGTATTGATGAAAGGAAGATTTCAGTTTGCAACAATAGAGGTGAAATAAGGTGAAGCAGTGATTTCAGATGGGTGGGGAGAAAAAAAATAATGGGAAGAGGTTTGTTGGGGGTAAGCAGGAAGAAGTTTTAACTAGGAGTAGGCTCTTATAGAAAGCTATTATTATCTAATTTTTATGTGTCATAGGAATTGAACATAGAAATTTGTGACTTTTTTCTTCTCCATTTATCAAACATAACTGCATAATTATAGTACATTTAATTACAGGGGCAGAATTAAAAAAAATACACTAGTATATTGTCAAAAGCTTAAAGGAAATCTCATCCACTAAAATGTGCCCTGATTAACTTCATTTGTGAGACCAGGGGACTTGTCATATCTCCTTCTCTCACTCCCTTCATTTAAAAGCAAGGACACCAAGTCTTTTTGAATAAGCAGAGAATTATTCTGCTGTTAACAATTTACAACCTCACAATTCTTTGTTTAGTTTTATTACCAAGAACCAGGAGACACACCACAGCTATAATTTCAACCTGTCTTTTCTAGATGAAAGATCATCATTTATTACCCATTGTCCAGCTCAAAATGCTATTTTCAGAGCAGCCTGGTGACTCTAGGTCATCCTAGGGGTATAACATGAAGAAATTCAGATTCCTGATTCAGACTACCTCCTTGCTAGGCAAATCACTGATTATTTCTGAGACTCTCTTTACCTAGAGAGAGCAAAATGGGTAGAACATCAAATGGCCTAATACATGAGTGTGAATGCACCTTGATAATGGGAAGAAGCTATTGAAGGCAAAATTGTAGCTATTTGGGGGTTCAAGGCATGCACCTGGCCAACTTGGGAGTTCAAAGAAGGATACAGAGAGGAAATTTTGTCCTTTCAGGGGTTGAGAGGTTGTGAGGGTGCACTGTTGCTCTCTTGCTAGGTAAAGAGGCAAACTGTAATGGATTTTGGTTTGACATTGCCCAAGTTGTCCACCTGCCAGTGAGAAGGGCAATGGTGTTATCATTTCTTCTCTACTGCTGTGTTGGTGAGAACATTCTCTATTACTTTTGACTAATCAAAAGTATTGATCATCTGATTTTTCCTGCCATCCATTGTAGAACAACTGTCATCCTGGGACAAAAATAAATTAAGAGGAATACAGATTATTATTTTTCAAAGGAAAAGATGGCAGCAGCCTCTAAGACGATCTGAGCTTCTGGAAATAAGAGGCCTTCCCTCTCCCAATTTCCCAGAGATTTTTTATAATTTACAAATATTTCTAAGAAGAAATGAGTACCACAGAATGAATTAATGGAGTTGTGATTACATCCCACCACATTGTTATTTTATATCCCCTTCCTCTACCAAGGTTAGATGGCACCTTCCTTCACTACTGTGTTTTCTATGCACTCATTTGCAGCTTAAATAATGCATGCAAGATAAAAATTGTTCTTTGAGTGCAAATCTCAAGCATAAGGGTAATAATTATTCACAAGAATAGGCATAGCATGGTATACCAAGACAGCTATATTCTTTTCATGCCATTTTTCTTCTTGCTGATATTTTTTTATTTTTGTATTTTAAATTTTTTCTGAATCACAACTTCATTCTTTGATTTGAGATTTTTAAAAACCACCAAAAGTCATGAAATCTTCAAAGATCCACGATGATGCAGGAGAAGTTTTCCTATGTAAGTCTGACCCAGGAGAAAATTGGGTTTGGAGATTTGGCTTTATGATGCAATTTCAGAGGATTAAGAAAAAAAAAA